>NW_022196904.1:104324289-104373072 GCF_008632895.1 Mastomys coucha | reverse complement strand
AAATCCGCCTGCCTCTGCCTCCCAAGTGCTGGGATTAAAGGCGTGCGCCACCACCGCCCGGCGGAAGTGAACACTTTTAAGTGGTAAACTATATTGTTATTATAAAGATTGGACCAGAAATATCCCCCCCTAGACTCATGGGTCTGAGCACTTGGTCCCTAGCTAGCTCTTTGGTGGTTATAGAATCTTTGGTACAAGAGGTGTACCTGACATATGTACTGGGCTTTGAGGAATCTTGGCTCACTTGCTTCTGATTCAGCCCTGTGCTTCTCAATTTGCTAACGTGGAAACAAAACTGCATGGTAGGCTTCATGCTTTTCCACCATGAGAGCCTGCCTCCCATGCTCAAAGTCTGGGTTCTTGTCCAGGTAGTGCATAAAAATGGGCATGCTAAAGGTAGAAGTGGGAAGTCAGAAGTTCAAGGTCATCTTTTGTTACACAACTAGTTCAAGGTTAGTCTATCCTCCTCCCCCCAGCCCTCCCTACACACACACACAAAAAAAAAATGAGTGACAAGCATTTGGAGGGCATACAAATGACAGGGCCACGCAGACATTGCTGAGGGAGGCATTCCATTCCACTAGACATTTGCACCCTGGTGGCAGGTGGTTAGGGCAGGCAGGATCTCATCAGTCATGGATCCTATCTGTTACAGGGCAGAAGGACAGTCTGGTGGGGAGGGAAGAATGGCAAGAGGCCCTTGCTTGCTGAGCCCTGAGGAAGGCTCCTGCATTATCATCCTGGTCCTGAGTTCAGAGTCCCTGTGGGAAGATACTAAGGCCTCTTATTCCCTACACTTTACACATTATGGAGTGTCATCACCTCCATGATTTGCCTGACAGGGCAAATTATTATCCACCTATTATAGCTGAGAAAAAAGATGATAGGACTCGTCTTGTTCAAGGTCACACGCCTCACAATTCATCACTAATCCTGGCTTGACAACATGAAGTTCTGGCTGCAGCCAGTCATCCATGCTGCCTCTTTCCTGGCCTCCTTGCAGGCCGGAGCTTTCCATCCCAAGGATATTGGTCCATAGCTCTCCCAGGCTCCATTTACCTGTGTCTAGGGGTAGCAGCCTTCATTGCCCATCTAACACAGTGCCAGGATTATATTTGTACATTTAAATGGAGACGGTTATAAAGTGCCATGTTTCCTGCTATCTATAAATTGTAAACCCTGCCCACTGAGCCATGGAGCCCTGCTGCAAGGGAAGCACTGCACTGGCTGCCTCAGGCCATGAGCTCACAGGTCCCTCCATCCTGGATGCAGCACATGCTTGGTTGGCCCTGTTGCCATGGCCGGATCTTGGTGTGGCCTGGCTATTGTTGTCCTGTGAGGTTAAGGGAAAGAGAGCTTACTTCCCTTACAACAGGGCCAGCCTCTCCTGCTTATGGGTATTTCAAATGCAAAAATACTTCAACTACATACCGTCAACCCAAGAAATTAATTGATTATTTTCTAGAGTGTTTGGTGTGGGCAAGAACAGTCTCATCACCAAGGACGAGGAAGCCTCAGTTCAGCTTCTTTGAACTCCTGGAATCTCCTCTTCTTTCCCTTAGCATCTGGCCCACTGGGCTGCCCAGCCTATGGATGACATGCCATCCCTCTGCAGGTTGGAGGAACGGGTACAGTCCTGCTACTTGGTCTTCCCTCAGCACCTACTTCAACGTGCTGGCTCAAAGCCCTGCAGGCCTTTAACCCTTTCAGCAGCCCTGCACTTATTTTTAGAACAAGGCTCCAGTCCGTAGCTCAGCCCCTGCAGCTTGCTCTAAGCTCATCTCTCTGTGTCAGCCGGCTCGGGGACAGCCACAATCCCTTTGCACACGCTGCTGTTCTGTTGTCATTTGAGCCCTTTACCAGCAGCATCTCTCTCCTTACCTGACCTGGAGGCAGCTGTAGCCCTCACTGTCTCTGGGAAGCCTTCCTGGCACCTGCAGAAGCTTGCCTAGCCCCACAGAACACTCCCCCTGCAGCACCAGGCCATGTTATTTTACATTTGTTTCTGTGCTTCACTGATTCCTATCTGTCAGGTTTACTTAACATAAACTCTCTGGGCCCACAAATTATGTCTTTTGTTACTCCTCTGGGCCCTCCATGGTCTTCCTATGTTAAGAAAAAGGCAGATGAATTCTGTCTAGTCTAGTCGTCAGAGTTGACCACACCTGCTGGTTTGGCTCAGATGAATTCTGTCTGCAGACTGAGCAGGCCTGACGACTCCCTGTATCAGTCAGCCCAAGGAAGCAGTGGGGGAGCTAGCAGGCATGGGAAGTGGCCACTGCTGCAGCAGGCAGAAGGAAAGCTAGGTTTGCCTGGCTCTGGGGCAGCCCTTGGCTGGCTTGGAAGGGAGTAAGGACTTAAGATCTTTTATTTGGAGGTAATATTGACGATGGAATCCAGGGCTTTGTGATCTACCATTGAACTACAACTTGAAGACTAGCGTCTTTAGAAGCTTAAAGAGTAGGGCATTGCATTGCAGTGGTTGTCAACACTGCTGCCCCGCAGTCACTGGCTATGACGGTCAGTGTTCTCATCTTGACAGAACCTATAATGACCTGGAAGAAGGGCCTCTGAGCAGGCCTGTGGAAAATTATCTTGTGTTAATTGAGATGCAAATCCGCACCCATTGTGAGCAGAGCCCTTTGTGCTTGAGGGTCCTAGCTTGTATAAAATGGTGGAGTGTATGAGAAACACAAGCATGCGCTCACTGCTCTTTGCTTCTTGACTGTGGACATAAAGTGACCAGATCCCACTAGGGGCTGCTGCAGTCACTACTCTGTTATGATGGACTTTGAATTGTGAGTCAAACAAACTTTTTCTCCCATATTGCTTTTGTGCCTGAGCTGTGAGGAGCTCTGGTCTAGGCTCCACGGCCTTGCGTTTGAGGGTTCTGTGTTTACGTTGCCTGGCCTAGCAGAAGAGGCCGATTACTTAGTGTCCGGTGCCCTGAACCCACGTTGCTTTTCTGGTTTATTCTAGTGATGTCTTAGCACTCCCTAAAGATTGGTGGATGGTCTTGTGGATGACCTGGATACTATATAGTTTATGAAACATGACAATGAGTCCTTGGTTAAACTGTCCTGCCTAGGACAGGTGAGTTCACCCCCGGCTCCATACTTTCAGCTGGGCTGGCCTTGTGCCTGAGCACAAGGAAGCCTCTGGTTTTCCAAATAGGAGACCCTGAGCCCCTGGGGGCGACAGGGATCCTGCCTCCCGCCCAAAGGTGGCTGGTTTGGCTGCTGAGTTCCCCTGTAAATTGGTTCCGCATGTTGCCGACATCAGGCCTGAACGTTTGCTCAGCACACAGCAGTGAGGGCCCTCCGGGGAGGCTGAAACCCCACACCACCCGCCATCCGCCCCCAGATCTAGGCTGCCAAGCCGCTGCCCGCAGCCAGCTCCCGGGCCCAGGGGTGGGCGAGCCAAGACTGTAGTGCGGGGGCCCCCGGGGCCTATAGACCCCCATAAGGCAGCCATGGCGCCACCTCGTGGCTATTTGGAGAACTGCGCCAGCATGGCAGCCTGCTCTTGTCCAGGGCCCTGAGACCAAGGATGGCTTACTGGAGAAACGTGCTAGAGGGCTAAATCTTACCAAAGATGCTTCTGCTCTTATTCCAAGAACTCCCAGGGCAGGAAAATGCGGTTCCCAAGCCTGAGCTATTTTTAAACGACACCATGCGCCATGCAGATGCTCTGTTTATGGCTGATGTTCTAAACTACTAAGAAGAGCTGTGCCTTTAACCAAAGGCAGATGCCCGGTGAGGGTAATCTGGATGGGCTGGGCCTGTCAATTCCCAGGCCTAAGTGGCAAGGCACGCAGAATCTTGTGGCCAGTCTAAGGCTGGGGTTTCCCCTGGGAACGATGACTGGGCAGGCTGGTTTCCCTGGGACTCTGTGTCTAAACCTTTCTGGTGTGACTCAAAGCTAAGACTGGAAGTGGGGAGGCCTCTTTCTTACTGGGTTCCCCCATCCATGTAAGAGTAATAACAGGACTTATCCTTGAGGCTATGAGGTCTTCAGAGTTTTGAGATTTTTCTAACAGGTCTGGCCTCTGCTCACTTTCCATGGCTTCCAGTCACCCTGGGACAAAGCCATCAGCACCTGCTGTTCTGTGGGGATCTGAGGTAGGGACAGTGGGTCTAGTGCCCCACCCCTTACTCTCTGTTTGTGTAATGCCTGTGTGTGTAGTGTGTGCATACACTCTCACACACACACATGGGAAGGCATGTGCGGATGCCCATGTGCGTGAGTATGGAGGTCAGATGCTGATGTTGGGTGAGGTTGTCACTTTCCCACCTTATATATTGAGACAAAAAAAATCTCTCACTTGAACCCAGAGTTCCCACATTTGGCTAGTCTAGCTACCCTGCTTGCTTCCAGTATCCCCTATCTCTGCCTGCCCCAAATCAAGATTACAGGCAGGCCACCACACCCATCTGGCAGTTTCCTGAGTGCTGGGGTTCTGAGCTTTGCTCCTCACTCTCTCTACCTTCTGAGGCATCTCCCCAGCCAGCTGACTCAGGCTCGGGTTAGCTTGTGCCCTCACCTCCAATTATATCTGAGACTGGGCTTGCTCCCCTGACACTTGCCAGCTCATACTACCCACTCCAGTGCTTATGTCCTGAACCAGACTAGGTCAGACCTACATCAGCTGCTTGCTCTACCTGGACCTTGCTTCTTCTCTAACCCTCTGGTGTCCCAGCTTGCTTTGTCCCTGAGTGTAGGTGCCAGAACTTAAGAACGTGACCAGAGAGCTGGAGTGTACACATTGTGTTGTAGTTGGTCAAACGATCCATGGGGGTTTCCTGTTGGTATGCTGTATATGTGTCTGTGCATATGGCCGGAGGCAGCTGGAGCTTAGTTTTTCTCTGAGAACGAATGAATGAGAAGGGGAAGGAGAAGGGTGCCTGAGGAGAAGGGTGGGTAGCTTTCGAAGACCAGAGCCTACCACAGTTATGTGTAAAAGACAGAAGGTTGGAGGAAGGACCAGATCCAGGCCCTTCCTTCACTGTTCTGATGCCCAGGCCTGAGAGGAGAGGACACAGTTCCTTGTGTTGCACAGTTGACAAAAATGTTAAAGATGGTTTCGAGGTAAAGGTGTGGCCCAGAAGTAAGGCCTTTCTCTGATTAATTTGGGATGGTTTTGTTTGTCATTTGTTTTTATATATTTTCATAGGTAGCTCTGGCAGGCTACATAAACCAGGCTGGCTTCAGACTCATACAGATCCACCTGTCTCTGGCTCCTGAGTGCTTGGATTAAAAATGTACATCATTCTGCCCAGCTTAATTAGTTCTCAAGTAGCCCAGGATGGTCCTGAATTCATGATGCACCTGAGAATTGATGCTGCACTGCTGACTTCCTTGCAAGCCCAGAATCCTCACTTACTAGCTGTGTAACCCCAGGCACACCATTTTGAGCCCAAGCATTTTTGCTTTCAGAAGATACTCCCTTCCAGAATTAAATCCCATTTTCCAGGAGAAATGTGTGGTCACCTACCCAGTGCATAGCATTTGGTAGGGTCTCCCAGACACCATAGACAAATTTTGAATTCTTGGAGGATCCAGGGAACATGCAAAGAGATAATATAAATGGATGAGCCAGCTCTGGGAACCCAGAGAGCAGCCGGGGGCAGACCGTTTGTTTCCCAGCCCTGGACTCACCTTGCTAGTTTGGGGCTAGAAGAGCCATGCAGGGGCCATCAGCAGCCTCACAACCTGCTTCTTGTGGTGGCAATGCTGTAGCTCTGCCAGGAAAAGCTCTGAGTCTTTTATCTGTTAGACCCAAGGTCCTTCTGGGTCAGTCCTGTGGAGATGGACTTTGGGTAGTCAACAACTGTGTCTAACTGTGTGCATCCTCCCTTTCAGAAGAGCCTGTCACATGGGTACCCAGACGGTAAGCGAAGCCCAAATGGAGTGAGCCATAGGTGAACTCTGTAAATCCAAAGCAACGATACCGGAAGCCACCGCCCCGCCCCAGGACACAAAATTGCACCCTGGGGCCTTGCAAGCCATCCTGTTGAAACTCGCATAGCTGGCATCCTTAGGGCCTGTACAAAAAAAAAAAAATATGTGTGGTGCAAAAGTCTAAACTCATACTTGTGTATCTGCCACAGTGCAGGGGAACAACAAGGGCTGCAGGAGAAGGAAAAAAAAGCACAAATGGTTCATTTGCTTTCAACCGTTTTTTGTTGTTTTTACAGCCCACTCTGCTGCCTGTGCCAAGCGGGGAGCCAAGGCCCAGCAACAACGCAGAGTTATGGAGCAGCGCTAAGTGCTTGTTTGTAGGGAACTGCCAAAATGTTAGTACAAAGTGGAAGGTGTTTGTGCTGCGGAGAATAACGGATGGGCTCCCGGGCAGAGGCGGACGCCAGCTTATGTAGGCGGTGCTCTTCTTAGGAGCTTGCCTCCGCCCCAGACCCCAGGCAGGATTTTTCTGAGCACACAGGGCCCTGTGCTGGCAGCTAAAGGGCACGCCTGGGCCTCATGAATCAGCCCCAAGAGGGGTGGAGGCCGGGCCGCTGCTGTTTATCTGATTCTTGGGGTTTGGCTTTGCTGGCCAGAAAAGCCCATTCCTCAGAATGTTCCAGAACCCACTGTGTGTGGTGGAAGCAAATAAGAATCCTGTTTGGGATGCCAAGTGTCAGGGTGTCCTGCTTTGGGGAACCCGAAGAAACTGTCTTCTAAAGGGGCTTGTGGCCTCAGAGACAGCAATGGGGGATGGGACTCTGAAGGGTGGTTTTGAAGCCACTCGAAGGGAATGTTCGTTGCTTTGTGTGGGCAGCTGGAAGGGAGTGAGTCCAGGCAAGAAAACTGATGGCCCTGGGGCTAGGCCATGTCTGTTTCTCAGGGAGGGCACAAGCTAACCCATGGCAGTCTAGGGATTGGGGGAGGAGGTGTCATTGTTTTGCTTTTACATTAAGCAGAGTCCAACTATGTAGTTTAGACTAACCTCCAATTTCAGATCCTCCTGCCTCAGCTTCCTGAGGGCTGTGATTGCAGACATGTACCATCATACTTGGCTTAGTCTGAAACCCCTAAAGACCTAAACATTCTCACTTCTTTCATTGTGCATAGGTGTGTGTGTGTGTGTGTGTACTCTTTAGCCCATCATTAGAGGTAGGATACATGTAGGCATTTGTCTAACCTGTTAGAAGTTCATTGATTTGTTTGTTTGCATTAGATCTACCTGTGCTTGTTTAATCTATCGACACTGGACTCATTTTGTCTTTCAGTTTGGAGAGATCGCCGGTCAGGAAGGGGACAAAGAGATGCTCCTGCTGGAGAGAGCAGAAAGGAAGTGAAGCAAGGCCATAAAACTCCAAGGCCCACCTGTATCCCCCCCTCACTCCCTCCCCATCACTGTCCCTTTACATTCCTGCCCACCAGCCCGCTCCATCCCACCCCTGCCCACCAGCCCGCTCCATCCCACCCCTGCCCACCAGCCCACTCCAACCCACCCCAAGGGACCAACTTCTTTCAGTAAGTCTTCTCAAGTTTCTAGTCCCAAGATAGTTGGAGACTAAACTGCTGCTGCCTGTCTGATGGATAGGCAGATCCATTCATTAAGTTACTTACTTGCCCCTGCCTTCAGAGATGGCTCAGCAGTTAACAACTCAGGTGCTAACAGCTCAGTAAAGTTCACTGGATGCTTTTACAAAGGATAGCTTATGACCACCTGTGACTCCATCTCCAGGGGATCTAGCATCTTCTTCGGCCCTCTGAGAGCAACCCCCCACATACATACATGTAAATAAAAAATTAATTTTTTTTTTTTTACTTTATGTGTATAGACATTTTGTCTGCATGCTGCCAATGCACACATGTGTGTTGTTCCCTAGGAGGCAATGGATCACCCAAGACTGAAGTTATGACCAATGTAAGCCCCTGTGTGGGTGCTGGGAATCAAACTGTGGTCCTCTGGAAAAGCAGCAAGGGATCTTAAGCACTGAGCCCGGCTTGCCAGATCCTCCCTTCCCCCAATAAAACACATCTTTAAAAAAGAAAACAAAAAGTTACTTGTATACACACTTTGTGGCTATTACCTGGACAATAAGGGTACAGAAGTTAGCCAGAAACAAGAGAAATCTCTAATCTTACTAAGTCCACATTTTCATGCACAGACAAATAATCTAAAGATCAGTACATCAGAGTGTGATACGAGCTAAGAGGGTAAAGGAACAATGAAGATAGCCCTGTGATTTGAGTGTGAACACCCCTTCCCCCATTTCATTTGTTTGAAGCCCCGCCCCCCACCCCCAGTGGCATTCTTTTGGAAGGCTGTAGAAGCTGAAGGGAGTAGGTCCCCTAAGGCATGGGAGGGGTTGAGGTTTTGTAACCTTGCCCTGCTCTCTTCCTGTCTGCCAGTTTCTCCTGGTTGAGGTTGCAGTGTGAGCAGCTGCCTCACACTGGTGCCTTCCCCTCCCCCTCCGTGGTTAAGGATCCCATCAAACTGTGAGACAAAGATAGATGAACCCTTCCTTCCTCCAGCTACCTTGCTCAGGTATTTTTGTCCCACGAATGAGAGAAATAGCTAGCAGAAGGGAGCTGGAGAGATGGCAGGAGATGGTCAGAGGAGAAGACAGTGTCCAGGATCCTGGACGGATGTGTAGAGTTGAAAGAGCAAACAGGAAAGACCTCGGAACCTGCTCCTAGTCAGGTGCTAGCAAAGGCTCCGCGGCGTGGGGATTTCACATGGACACTGCAGCGCTCTGTCAAAGGGGACATGTAACTATTAGGACACGGCTGATAGTGGGAGTGACAGGCTGGGATTCCCACCCACATCCACTGACTCAGAGCCCCCCACCCTGGCAGTTCCAGGGCTCTGCTTCTGCAGTGACATCATTAGTCTGGAGGCCCCTCCTCTTTCCTGCTGGGTGATTCGCAGTTAATCATTTGACCTCTTTAACTTTCACCTCCCTCAGTGTCCACAGCATTTTCATGAACAATAAGTGCATCTATCTCCATGAAATATACATGAAGTCCCTATCACGACTGCTGGCATACATCGGCCTCAATCAGCTGCTAAACTAATATTGGTATTCTGATTTTCTTCTAGTCTCCTGGGCTGTGCTCAAAGGCAATGTCCTCACCACCTCTCCTGTCCTGCACACGAGGTTCCGTTAGCCCTTGTCATTGGGCTCTGGGTCTACAACAGGGCTTCGAAGCTTGGTGAAGGACACTTGAGCTTCTAGCTACATCTGCCTGAGCATCTACCTTGCCAGGCCTGCTAGCCTCTAACTGGACCCTGCTCTTGACAATGAGGCAAGGTGTTCCTTGACCTTCAGCTCTGTTTTAGGCTCTGCTCCCAACCCCAAGCTCATGGGGACAGATGCATGGGCTTTCTGGATGCTCCTGTCACTTATTATTTCTGCCCTGGGGATACGAAGTATGGTAACCCACTCCCAGGCATTCCTTGGGCTGTGGGGAGGACTATTATAAGGACATTATGCTGGCTGTTAGGAAGCCTCATCTGGAACATACCAACATTGTGTTTTAGCAGCTATGGCAGAATTCTCGCTTCAGAGTAAGGAGGTTAGGCGCCTATATTAGGGTTTTCTAGGGGAACAGAGGTGATGGAATTATTATATATTACAAAGGGGTTGGATTGGATTGACTTACTTTATTTGGCCTGTGTGACACAATAGGTGGCCATACATAGGAGAACCAAATAACACCAGCCAAGGCAGAATGCCCCTGGTGAATTCCTATAGGGTTCTCATATGCAGTCCATTGCTGGAGGACTGAAGAAGCTGGGTTCTGATGGCAGTGAAGGTGGATGGTGGCGACATCAACAGCAGCCGTATAGATGGATTTAGCAGCAAGAAGCAAAGACAGGGAACCAGCAGCCCCTTTGAGTGGACCTCTTCATATCCCGGACACCTGGAAGGTGCTGCCCATTCTAGGAGAGGGGCTACTCCTTGTTAGTGTTTCTTAGAATAGGCCCACAGACTGGCCCTAGCTGATTCTAGATCCAAACGAGCCGGCAATCAAAGTTAACTACCACAGGAGCATTCCTAGTTGTATTCTGGAGTTGATCTATATGACCTGGTGCTCGGTTGTTGAGGTGCCTGACTTAATGACTGCAGAATAAGAACTCAATAAATCACAGCTAATGGAAAATGTTTGCCAAACCCCAAACTGTTAAAAAGTCCGTTTTCAACCCTAGAAATTCTTTGTTCTCTTTTCATGTGGATGGAAGAATGGTGGCATGAAAAAGGCTCAAAATCGCCCCATAATGTCTTTGCCTTCTTTTTATTAGTAAAATATTAACTGGCTCTAGCATGGTCAACAGCGGTATAACCCCACTTCCTCTGCAGTGTGGCATAGCCCTATGACTGGAATCCATCCAATGGGATCTCCTAAAAGCTGGAGGAGGGCGACTCTTGTTCCTCCCACCTGCTTCCTGAAACAGACGCAGGCTGAGCAGCATTTAGACCATATGGTAAGAGGGACAGCAGAGTGGCAGCTGGGAGAATCTTATGCCATGGCCACCCAGAGCCAAACGTTCATCCTGGGCTGCCTATGCTGCGAGAGGAAAACAGCTTTACCTTCCTCAGACCACTGCAACTTTGAGTTTGGTGGCAGTACTTGGACCCCTTAACACATGCAGGATTTATGGGTCTTCTGTGCATCCCCCAAAGAACCAACTCCCATGTCAGTCTAAGTCAGATTAACCTGACTGTGGAAAAGAATTAACTGCTTTCAGAAGCATGGTGTCCTCTCTTGCCAACCCCCACTCCCCACCCTGAGCTAGTCACTCCAGCTCCCAGAAGCCTCAGCATGTACATTATAGATGAGACTCTGCAGGTCACATGGTATAGGACAGAGCCAAAGCCAGAACTCAGAGTGTGTGAATGTTAATCCATCCTTCTTTCCCTTGCAGAGCTTCCTGTCCATCTGTAAATATGTGGGGTGTGGGGGGAACACTAATCCCATCCCAATCCTCCAGTGGAGACATCAAAGAAGCTGGCAGGGGGCCCCTTGCAGGGACAGCTGGAGGAATCCGGCTTGCTAAACCTAGCCTGCTGCCCTTTGCCCTCTGGCATGGAAGCTTTGCCTCCTGGGGCTTCTCAGAACCAGGCTGCCCCAGGGTTCTGGAGATGCTTTCTGAAAGGAATGGGAAAGTCTTTGATAAGGTGTGTGGTGCAGTGTTACAGTGAACATGTTTAGGGCCCATCAGTGGCTGCCCTGTGAGTGTGAATGTGGGCACAGTAACCCAAGAGGCCAATTTGGGTTTTTTTCATCTGCACACTAGTGATGACCTCACCTGCTTCACTGGGATTTCCAAAGAATTAGATCATGTGAGTCAGGTGTTCTATAAAATGTCCAAGGCTGTCCCAGGTGCTTAGCATTAGTGGGAGGACAGGCTTACAAATGATCTTTTAGTCACTGACTAGTCAGGAACATCCTTGTAATTGTAAACTATTTGGTGGCCCAGAATGTGATCCATTCTTTTTAGATTGATTGATTGATTGGTATTTTTTCTTACTTTTAAAGATGCGACCCAACTTTATAAATTTCCTATGTATGGATCAAGCAATGATAGTATGGAGTATTAATTAATTATTTATGTGTTAATTTAGTGTTAATTAATTATTGAGTATTAATCAAGTTGGTTTTGATGTTTTTTTTAATTAGAGAGCTATGTTGAACTTTCCTACTATGAAGTTAAGTTTTTTTTTTATTCTGTCTCTGTTTCTAATGATTGTTAAAGCTATTTAATTAGCTCAATATAAGCTAATAGACTCGACAATTTGCTGGAGAGTGGGACAGTTATTGTAACATGTTGACACTTACTGATTTTAAAGTGTATGTTTAAAACAATATAGCCAACCTGGATTTACTTAGGTAAACTTAGCTGGCTGTATTTTTTTCCATTGTTTTACTTTTAGACTTTTTGTATCCTTATGTTTTAGACCTTTCTTGTTTAAATAGAACAGTTTTGAAAAGAAAGAAGTCTGGGACTGGAGAGATGGCTCAACAGTTAAGAGCACTTGCTGCACTTGCAGAGGACCTGGGTTAGGTTCCCAGAACGCAGGTCAGTTTGCTTACAGCTGCCTGTAACTCCAGGTTCAGGAGGACCTGTGCCCTTTTGGCCTCCAATATCACTGCACACACCTGGCACACACACACACACACACACCACCACTACCACCACCACCACCACCACCACCACCATCACTACAAATAAATTTAAAAAATTAGAAAGTCAAGTCTCCTAAGCTCTGTGTGTCAAGTTGTAATTTTGGTCTTTTACTTTTACCGTTTGTCCAGATTGTAGACACACTTGTATTTGTCTCCTGACGTCTCTCTAGTCCTTCTCCATGCTTCTCTCCATCTATACTGTTTCTTCCTTGGGTGTTTTTGGTCATTGGTTTAATTTTTTTTTTTACTTCTACAATTTTTGTAAGTTACAAATTTAGTTTTTATTCTTTTGGTTATTGTGCTTGATCTTTGTCTTGCACACTTGATACAAATAGATAGTATCTATTTTTTTTCTCCTCAACACCACAAGAAGGAACTTGAGACTATTCAAATGCTTCAATCACACTCTGTCTTCTCCTGTGTGACGCCATCACTGAATTTTTTGCTCTAATGCATCACCTAGTCTGTATTGCTGTTGTGAGTGGTAGAGGCCTGGCTTGTGTTTACCTATACATTTCCCAGTTTCTCTGTTTTTGACTGTGACTCTTATAAGATCATCTTTGTTTCTTTCTGAAGTTGGTTATTTAGAAATTGCTTTAAAGAAGAGCAACAGGACCCTAAGCTCAGTGCTTGCTTACCTTAAGTGTTTTTATTTTCTTGTCAACACCATTGTGTTTTCAATGGACCCAGGGCCTCGTGCACACTAGGAAAGTACTCTACTGCTGAGCCATGTCCCTAGCCTGGCGCACCTTTGAGGTCAGCTGTCTGGAGCTGGCACTTTTCTTAGCAGGCTGGTGGCTTTATTCCACTACCTCTGGCCTCTGCTGCTATTCCCCACGGTGTTGTGGGTGCAGTTGCTTTCTAATAAGCTACCTTTGTTCTCTGACTGCTTTTATGGGTTGCTATCATGGTTTTTTCTTCATGTTTATTTCACTATGGGTCTGGATTGATTGATTTATTCTTCCTGATTGGCACTTTTGTGTTTCTGAATTTGTAGATTCATATGTTTTCATTAGTTCTGAAAAAAATCTCAACCATCACATCTTTTAAACAATTGTTGTGCTACATTAAAAAAAAAAACATACTGTATGCACTGTGTGTGCATATGTGCATGCTAAGCCATGCATGTGATCAGAGCAGGGCATTTTAACTGGTTTATCCTTCCACCATGTAGGTCCTAGGTACTTAAAGTCAGGTTGTCAGGCTTGGTAGCAGGTATCTTAACCTACCAACCAGTTTGTTGGCCTTCAGGCCCTCAGACATTACTTCTTTTAATATTGTTCCTTCTCTTTTCTCCCCACTTTACTCTCTTTTGCTTCCTCTTTTCCCCTTAACATGGTCTTGTTGTGTAACCCAGGCTACCTCAGTCTTCCTAGTGTGCACTATTGTCCCGGGTCTGCTGGCTGTTTTTCTGCCCACTGACCACTGCTCTTTCTTCCTTTGTGTTGCTCCACAGCCTGAGTACTTTCCAGCTCCCTGTCTGACCTGTACTCTGAAACGTCTTTTCATCTCTGCCTTCCAAATCACTGATTTCCCACTCCACTGTGTCTGATCTGCTGTTTTAACACATCCACCCAAAGTTCAATGTCTAAACACTTCTGTTTCATTTTTTTTTTAAATCACACTATTTACTTTCATGTCTGCTTGGCCAGTTTGATAGTTTCCTGTCTCTTACACATTTTTAGATCCATATTTTTGTCATCTCTTGTTTAGCATAGGATTATATTTGTAGTCTGAGGATCAAAGTTTTACTATGCCAAGATTTGGAGAATTAAATGTTTGTCAGTCTTCTGATTCTCACTCACTCCAGATGAGCCTGGTTGTGTCTGGTGTGGGCTCTTTCTAGGCTAACTTCATCAGCTGGGGAGATGGTCTACCTTAAGACTGTATCTAGTTACTTGAATTCTGCTTGCTGTCATCAATGTGCTGCCCAGTGGTGGGGCTCTCAGAGGTTATTTGAAGTGATTTGCTAGGCAGAGAAGCAGAAAACAAATTCCATGCTCTGACTGGACCTCCTTGATGGGTTCTGAGCAGGATGAAGTTGCCAGGACACTGGGAGTCCTGGGCACTGGGCAGGGCAGAGCAGGGCAGGGTGGAGCAGGGCAGTGTCCTGAAGTCTCTGCACTTGGCCTCACCTGAGTATACAGAGGAAGATTCTTGGTGTGGTCAGGGTTACCTTTTAACTCAGGAATTTCCCTTTTGATAACTTGAAAGCTAAAAAGTACTTCTACAAAGATGTTTACCACATTATTTCTATGTATGCACTATTTTGTTAATATGTAAAGCATGGTGGTAAACATCTTTGTAAAAGCGTTTTTAGTTTTCAAATTATTAAAAGGAAAATTCCTGGGCTAAAGGGTAATTAACAGAGAATTTCTCAATGCTATTTAATAAAGTGTGGGGAGAAGTGAGAAAGAGGTAGAAGGAGAGGAGGTAGTGAAGAGGAGGAGGAAGACGAAAGGGGAGAGACCAGAGTAGCACAATGACATCGCATATTCTGCTTCACCAAAAATACTTTCATCTGTATTTATGAAAAAATAAGATTATGATGGAGACGTACTTAGAACATTAATAATAAATCTTTTAGTATATTTCTAACCATGTCCCTGAGAAAACACAAAAGAACTGCAGTCCTCCACGGTGACATTCTTTCCAGCAGTCAAAGGCTACACAGGAAAACTGAAACAATTCAGTCTCTAATCATTCCTAGAAGAACAACGCAAACCAAGGAAGCCCTTGTGCCATTTGTAGAGACACGTTGTCCTTCACAAATTTTAGCCTCAGTCCTGTGGGTTGGTTTGATGGGTCCCAGATTCCAAGATGCCTCTGAGTGATTTGTGGTTAGCCGAATGTCCAGCAGTGGGTGCCAATCCATCTGTTTTCCTTGTGACGTGATGGGTTTCAGACATCAGCTCTCTTCTCATGTTTTCTCTTTTTGGACATGAGCAGAAACAATGCAACCAAGTATAAAATGATAGAAATTCTAGAAGCCCCACAGTGGTACCATTGTGGCTTTCCAGTGAGGTGAAGGAGGCTCTTCCCTGTCTTGTTATGGGGAGCACGAAACTGTTTCTACTTTGAAGTAACCTGAACTTATGCTGAGCTGTGGGGCTCCCTCCTCCCTAGGAGTCGTTGGCCACTGGCCCATAAGGATGAAGGGAGCAGAGTTGAAGAACAGATTTCAGATAGCTCCTGAGCATGAACAGAAATGAAGGATCAGCTACTGGGAAACAGATCAACTTTATTCAGGATGAATCAAGGATTATATAGCTTTGGGGAAGTGAGTAGGAATATGCAAGATGGTCAAAGGACATTGGCTGAAAGCTAAGGTACTGAGATAACTTTGTTAGCATGGGGAGGCATTCCAGGAATCTCAGGTCCTTGCTGAATGAGTTCTTATCTGGAGAAAGGAAGCTGAAGTTATAATCTAAGCAAAGCTACATTGGCATTGAAAGTACAGTGGTGTCAAGTTCCCCAAACAAGGGCAAAGAAGAAGCCCTGGGGATAAAGGGAGCCTGTCATTTTGCACCAGTCTCAGGGCCTTCTGATAATGTCAGACTTTGACTTTAGTTAGCAGGGCAACACTGAGCAACAGGCTCTTCCCCAACACATGCCTTTGCAACCTTACTAAATGACTTCAAAGTACCACATGACACACGGCACAGTACGAGGAGCATACAGCTACCACGCAGGATGAATGCTGGAAGAGTGAAGATAAAAGGGGCGGCGTGTTTGAAAGCCATAGAGGGGTTGCCCTCAGAGTTTCAAGTTCTGTCATTCTTGTGGAGAAAGCCAAGCAGAACAATAGAAAAGAACATTCATGGTTAGTGGGCATCTGATGACATGAGGCAGACAGAGCAAAACCCAAAGGAGACATAGTTGTTTCATTCTTGGGATAAATGGAAGAGAAGTCTAAGAGGATCAAGATAGGACACAGAAGCTGAGCCATGACAAAGGAGTTAGCGTTTACCAGATATGTACGAAGGGATGGAAGGGAAGCCAATGGCATTGTGAAAGACCAGCCAGGTTGGGTATGTTGTTATAGCACTGGGTACAGGTAGGACACTGGGAACTATAGGCAGTATGTGCTGGAACACAGATGGGAGAGTGGGACTATGAGGCTAAGAGCAGTCAGAGTGATGGGCCAGTTCTTGTGGTCCATAGGTCTGGGGAGGTCAAAAGATCTCTGATACCTTCTAATTCAGGGAGGCTAAGGCAAGTCATCAAAACAAGCAAAACATTCCTTAGTCTCACCCTACTAGATATCTCTGAGATTTAGGAATTGCTTTCTTCTGTCTGAACAAGCTCTGACATCATCGCAGGGGCTATATTAAACATGGGCTTAGGACCTGGACTTGAAATTTGGCTCTATGTCCCAAATAACCAATACAAATATTATGTGTAAAAAAAGAATGGGCACAATAATATAAACCTCAATGAAAGCCAATCATTTAATGATTACATGGTAGATGTTTAGCAAGATGTGACCCAACTTTGCAAATGATGAGGCTAGGTCCTCCTACTCTCAGAGGCCAACAAGTGGCTGTGGGTGAGGCTGATGGTCCCTCTGCCAGGCTCCTATGCGCACAGAGCCCAGCCATGAGGAGCTAGCAGTGTCAGGGGCTCCCAGAATACTGCTGCCACTATGTGGAGTTGCTGGAATCAGGTTGCTCTCTGCTAAGCAGGGCACATACTTGGTGTTCAGTTGAATGTTTTTAACTAGAATCTTCTTCCAGGCCGAGTAAAGCACAATGACTGTCTGCCCAGAATAGGGTTTCCGGTGTGGAGGACCAAGAACAAATGAGACAGTCAAGTGTTCACTGTAAACTCTAGAAAGGAAAGTGCTTTCCAAATAAATACTATAGGCATCCGATGGCATCCAGTTCCTTTGTAACTCTTATGTCAGGGGACCAGTCACTGTGTTTAGCCAATAGCCTGTAGGTAGAGGCAGTGATTTTAGTCACCCATCATCTATCCACTTACCTTTTATCCATTAATTCACCCATATTTCTATAAACCCAACTCTCTGTTGAACTACCTACCTACTCACTCATGCTTGTACACATCCATTCATTGGTCTATCATTATCCATTTATCCTCTGTCCATCTATCCATCCATTCATCTGTCCATCCATTACCTGCCCATTCATCCATCTATTCACACTTCCATTCATCAATCCATCTGTTAATTGTGGGTCCATTTATCTACCTGTCTTAGTTTGGGTTTCTATTGCTGCTATGAAACACCATGACCAAAATGCAAGTTGAGCATTTTGTTTATTTAGCTTGTACTTGCAGATCATAATCTAACATTGGAGGAAGTCAGGACAGAGACTCACACAGGGCTGGAATCTGGAGGCAGGAGCAGATGCAGAGGCCACAGAAGGGTGTTGCTTACTTCCAATGGCTTGCTCAGTCTGCTCTCTTATAGAAGCCAGGAACACCATCCTAGGGATGGTACCACCTATGGGTTGGGCCCTTCCCATTGATCATTAATTGAGAAAACACCTTACAGCTGGATCTCATGGAGGCATTTTCTCAATTGAAGTTCCATTTCTGATGATTCTAACTTGTATTGAGTTGACACCCAAAACCAGCCAGTATACCACTTATCCAATCATCTATCCTTCCATCCACCCATGCATCCATCCACCCAAATCTATCCATGTTTCGTCCTCTATATCCTCAAATTTCCAGAGTCAGTGATCTTTCTTCCCTTTAACTATTTATTCCTGAGCCTCACCCTGCCTAACTAGAGGAACTCTGAGCTCCATGTAAAGTTTCTGAGGGTTTCTGGGCAGTATCTATTTGTGTTACCTAAGGCACATTAGTACTTCTCTGAGTGAGATTCATGTTGTATTTCTCTGCTCATGTTCCTCTGGACCCTTTTCGTCCCTTATAGCAACTGGCCTCAAGCACAGCTGTAACAGCCTGCTACTGTCTCACAGCTCTGTGAATCTAAAGTTGTCACAAACCCCAGGTAGTCCTGGGTGTATCCCAAGGGAATGGTGGCACAGGCAAGGGGTAGTTAAACATCCTATACTAAGGTCTGTCATGCATGGCCCAGCATGAGCATCTCTTTTCGGCTGCTCTCTTCCCTGCCCTGCAGCTTCCACCTGCTGCAGGGGCTAAGGAGGGCTATTGCTACTTTGACTCAGCCCAGGGGCTACTCTTGTTTCTTTTCTCTGTCTGGACTCAGAGGCATGAAAACTCTGTCAATTTACCAGGAGTAACAAAACACAGCTCAATGAAAACCTATTTTTCTTAATATTTTAAAAAAGCAAGTACAAATACCTGCTCTTGTACACAGAAAAGACCCAGAAAGTGTTATTTCTTTAAAAAAAAAAATATTGATTTTGGCCCCCTCCTATGCATTGCTTGATGCTGCCCACAACCTGGATTTTACAGAGCCCACAGGAGATTAGTTATGATGTTATCTTATCCCAAAAGAGCCATCATCCCCCAAGAGAAAGCTTCAAGTCTCTCTAGCGGATAGAGTCCCTGGAGCCATCTTGCATTTATTCAGGTATCAGTCATTCACCCGCTTGCCCCACAATCTGGGAGGTTCTCCCTTCTTAACTTACACAGAGGATATTTACTGATATCCCAGCCTGACTGGTCCCAGCCCAACTGGTTACTGAGGCTAGAGCTTTCAATAAAATATACATGACCCATGACTTTCCGAAGCTGACAAGAGGGTAAGAGAGGAGCTGCCAAATAAATGGCTGAGATAGGTTGCAAGTGCTAGTCCGGGAGAGTTCACTCTAGCAGCTTCCCATTCATCTATCCATCTAGCTGATGGCTTATCCATTTGTCCGTTTTTGTACATTGTTCCTCCCTCCAGTCAGACATAAATACTGTCATTGTCTGGCCACTAAACCAGACACCAGAGACTCAAATATGAAAATGACCTCGACCATGTCCTCAGGGCCTGGTACATGGGAGAAACAGATATTTCACTGCCACTTGAGAAGGGATGCTGGGGTCAGAGCTGAGGGATGGCTCCTTCAGTGAAACTGGGAGACTGTGTTTGAAAGGCCTCAAGGAAATCTTATTTGGTCAGGACTTGGGGACATAGTGGCAGTTTGCCAAGTGGAGAAGAAGGCTTGGGTATGACAGGTAGACAAGAATAGACAGTAGGGTGTTGGGGCTAAAGGGATTGATTTGCAATTGGAAGTGGGCAGAGAATATGCCCAGGAAGGAAAAGTACGAGGTGACATAGCAGCAATGCAGGTTGCAGAAGAGCCTGTGAGCCACAGCTGCTAAAGAAGCAGTGAGATGAACCAGAACAAGATGTGGAAAGGAGGGGAAATGGCTGTTTGGGAGGTCAGAAGACCCCATCTCTGCACTTGCTACCTGCTGGGGTGTGTTTGGCCTCAGCTGGGAAAGCCTGTTGCCACAGGGTAAATTCTCCCCAATTACCTACACTTACCTCCTAGCGTGCTAATGAGCACCGAGCTTCAGTAGATGCTCAGCCTGTCATTTAGAGTCTGTGGAGTGGAGCCACCAGGCTGCAGTGAGGGCCCTGCCAAAGCTGTCACCTGGCTTTGCTAGACAGGGCCCCCGGTATCAGAGAGGGAGCTCCTGCTTGAGAGGAGGGAGGTACTCAGGAGGAAACAGTCTCACCAGGACAAAAGTGGTTCCTGGGATGCTTGGAACTATCAAGATGGAAGCCCATGCCATGGGTGGAAATGTGGGATGGTAGCACCTGCATTTTGATCTCTGTGTCTTCTCTCATCTGGATTGATGGACATGAAAGAATACTTGTAGAGTATTTGGAGTTTCCCTTCACCTAGCTGAGAAGATATGAAAGCAAAGCAAAACAGAAATTTGCCCTTGAAAAATCTGGAACATGAATTAAAGTCTGCGCTGCTGAAATAAGGTACATCCAAGAAGGCTAGAGAGAGAATGGCTCAGTGGGTTGTTCTGCCTGCTGCTATGCAAACACAAATCTGAAATCCCAGTACCCATGTAAAAAGCCTACCACGGCCATATATACCTACCACACTAGCATTGTTAGGGACAGACACAGGAGGATGGCTGTCAACCTAGCTCCAGGTTCAGTGACAGACCTCATCTCAAGGGACTGTGGTAGAGAGTGATAGACACAGGGCATCCCTTCTCTGGCCTTGGCATCTGACATGGACACCTACATATATGTATACATGAGACATATGATCCACATGCAGTGCGTTAAAAATGTCACAAATAAGGAGAAAAGTACTTTGTTTTAATGCAGTGAGCCTCAGGTAAGGGTAGGTCACAGTGGCAAATAGTTATGGTCTACACAAACTCTCAGGGATTTAGATCCTTCTACCTGCTCCACCATCAGCTTCAGGGTCAAATGTGGATTCTAGATTTACCTTCTAGGAAGGGAAGAATGCACTGGTAAATACAGTGCTCAGCAAATCTGTTTCCTTGGACCTATCTTTATTTGATGAGTCAACTTCCCTGCCTTACTAGTACATCAAAGCTATAAGGAAGGACATGAGCATGTGCTCCCTGACAGTGTCCAACCTGGGTTATGTGTAGGGCTTGCACCTGCAGAGCTTAGTGACAACATGAGCCATGCGAGACTAACCTGCATTCTATCCTGGCCTGGAACAGATCAGCTGGTCAGAAGCCTACAGAATTGTGAGCAAAAAATGAGGACATAGACTTATTTGTATGTGAATTTGGGAGTCATCTTATACAGCAGGAAAAGCTGACAGATACAGCACACAAGCTGAGGGCAAGCAATCTTTTAAACAATTAAATAAAAATAAAAAGTGAGCACTTAAAAAGAAAGTATGTCCATATAGCTGCAAGAGAAGCTGGAAAAATATTTATTTTCTAGCTAAATAATCAAATCCTTTGCTTAAAAGAAGGAAAATGGATGGCAGATAAGTATATAAATGTAAACTCACTAGCCACTAAAGAAAGATAGACTAAACCAAGGAGACACTTCTAAATTACCACTAGAATCCCACATTTAAAAAAGGCTGATCATACAATACATTGGCAAAAATGTGGGACAACTAGAATCCTCATACAATGGTTATGCTGCTACTTAAAAAGTCAGCTCAGCTTGTAATTGTAATTGTAGATAGATTAGAATTTGGTTCCCCAAATCCATACCTGTCTTCAAGCTCTGTTTGATATGTTGCCCTCTTCAGGCCTCTGTAGGTACTTTACTCATGTGCATGAGCATGCACTTGTACACATGTTCTCATAAACAAAAATAAAAAATCTTCATTAAACCCAGCTCTGATCAACAGTTTCTTAAAAATGTAAACATGCTTATCATGCAAACCTAGACAATCTACTTTTACAGATTTACCCAAGAGATAACAACTTTATTGGTAACTATCCTGTCTTAGTTCTACCTGGTGCAACAAAATTCACCAGACTGAGTATCATATGAAGAATAAAAAATATCTTCCCATACTTCTAGGGTTTTGGTATCCTTAAGACCAACATTAAAGCAGATTCAGTGTTTGGTAAAGGCTTTTTGCTTCATAGATGAGTTTTTTTGCTTAGTTCTCACAGGGCAGGAGTTGAACACTGTCCTCCTACTGTGGAAAGTCAAAAGGGCTAAGCATGCTTATTCAAGCCCTTTGTGATGGAGCAGAGAGTAGACTTTGACCAAACCTGGTGGTCTGACACAAAAGGGAGAGGATGAGGGTATCTCTGACCAATAGTCTAGATCCCTCTCTGGGGATAGCTATTCCTATTTTGGACAGATATGATCTGGGAGTAGAGGGAAGCTATATCCAATCTGAATAGTCCTGAAAGCTAGAAATTATATATCTGTGCCTCATTTGACTGAAGGAAAATACATGACCTCATGGCTGGAGAAACTAGATGAGTTGTGACAGCCTTTCTCTCTTCTCAGTGTGGCTAGAAGATAGACACATTATAGAGGTGTTTATCCAAGTCTTTCAAGAAGTAGGCATCCAGCAAGAGGCATCAGGGACTCACTTCCATGAGCCCCAAGTTCATGGCATGCAGCTTTCAACTTTGAAATGTGTATTCAGAGGTAGATGTGTCAGGAAGAAGGAGTCTACCTTGGTTTCAGACATGCATCAAGACTGTCCTCATTCAGCTGTGCGTCTCTTCCTCTGAGGTGGAAAAAGCTCTTCTTCTTTCCTGTGCTCTACCTCTTAACTCTTGCTATTGTAGAACAGGCCCTTGATTTAAGCCAACTTGCTTTTGCCATTAGGATGGGAGTAAATGTGATACCCACAGAACTGTCACAGATATTCAGGTACCAGATGTTGCTCTCTATTCTCTGGCCGCTTGTTCTTTTTCCTAGCCTCATGAGAACATGAGTATCTTATCTTCTAGAAAATAAGCATGCTGAGGAGTTATGAGATACAGTAGAGATGGATCTCATGGTGGTCCTGGTTGAAGCCACACTATGTCAGCCCATTCCCATGGGGCTCACCCAGTACCAGCTAACTGAAAAAGACTGAACTCAGCTCATATCATGCTAGACTGACAGAACTTTCTAGACAACACAGACAGCCTCATGAAAAACAAAGTATGAATATAATCTTAGTTAGGGTTCTACTGCATGAACAGACACCATGACCAAAGCAAGTCTTATAAAGAACAATATTTAATTGGGGCTGGCTTACAGGTTCAGAGGTTCAGTTCACTAGCATCAAGTTGGAAGCATGGCTGCATCTAGGCAGGCATGGTGCAGGCAGAACTGAGAGCTCTACATCTTCATCTGAAGGCTGCTAGTGGAAGACTGGCTTTCAGGCAGCTAGGTTAAGGGTCGTATAGCCCATACCTGTAATGACACACCCAACAGGGCCATACTTTCTAATAGTGCCATTCCCTGGACTGAGTATATGTGAACCATCACAAATATTATTACACGGAATTGATATTTTGAGCAACTATATTTGGGGTAATTTGTTATACGCAAGAGCTAATTGATAGAGTTTCAAGCCTCTGGCTCACACAAGTCTCAATATGTTCACTGAGCTGTGAATACTTACTTGAGCCAAACACTGTTTCCTATCTCAGTTCATTTCCAAATTTCTGGACAGCAGGGGACAGAGAAGGCCTAGCTCCTGTGTATCATGATCATTCCTTTTGCGTAGGTAGAAGGCAGATGGCTCATTACAAACACCTCCAGAGGAAGGCAGAATCTGAAGAAGCAGGGTGGTGGGGAGGACGTGCATTTCACTCATGGAAATATACAACTTAATTACTACTCAACATTTGCCCTACCCAGGTATTCTAATTAAGAGAAAAGGTCAATAGGTTAAATAAGTAACTTAATCAGAAAATTATGCAAAGTGCCACAAATCAAACATATTACATAGCCCTTGAGATCGATATGGTATGCAAATCGATTACCAGACATCAGGACAACTGAGCAACTGGAAGACACAGTCATTCAGGGAGCCCAAGAAGTGTGGCAGAGGTGGAAAAGACAGGCTGTGTGGGTGAGTGGACAGTGGTACCCCAAGAAATGTGACCATGAGGGGACTACCCTCTGTTCTTGGGCTCTGAAGATACTGAGAGGTGTCAGTGGTTAGTGTGAAATGCTTGTGTGTCATCCTGGCATTGTGCATGGGTCATAGGGTGAAGCTACAGGCTAAGGACAGCATCAGCACTGATTCTGCTTAGCTGTGTGGCCTTGGAAGAGCCACCTGACACTCTGGGACTTCATGAACAATGCAAATGTTTATACTAGCCTTTCAAGTCAGGAGCATTGGATTAATCTCCAGCTCTGGACCTGATGTGTCAACTGAGGAGAGAAACATTGTGGAGAAATACAGGCATGGAACCAGCTGATTCCCTTCTCTCATGTTCCTTCCTGCCTTTTTGCTAAGCCTGGAAGCGAGGGCACTTGGTCAGACACCAGCAAGAAGTCCCTCCATCCATTTAGGATAGTGGTTCTCCTCTGGGGTTGCTAGCTGGCAGGCCTGGAGATATTTTGGGCTGGTACAATTATCAGGGTGGGGGCATGCTACTGACATCTAGTGGGTAGGAACCAGGGATGTTCCCAAGCATTCTACAGTGGTCAGAACAGCCCCTTCCCTGCTCCCCACCTCAACAACTAACCAGCCTTAATGGTGGGACAGAATAGCTGAGAAGTCTTGGGTTAAGAGGACTGAGTCACTTCTAAAGCAGTTGTTCTCAACCTTCCTAATGCTGTGAACCTTTAATAAAATTCTTCATGTTGTGGTGTCTCCCAACCTTAAAATTACTTTGTTGCTACTTCATAACTGTAATTTTGCTACTGTTATGTACATATCTGATATGCAGGATATCTGACATGCCACTCCCAAAGGGATCATGACCTATAAGTTGAGAACTGCTGTTCTAGAGGAAAGAGGCCTAGCTAGAGCCTCAAAGGCTACAGGAGCCCTCAGGAGCAAACATCATACCTTCTAAGTTTCCCACTAATGGCTGTAAGAGCCCCTGACAAGTCCTGGCCTTTCAATGCTGTGTGAGGGGGTACAGTTGGTTCTCATCGGTCTTGTTACCTGGGCTGCAGAAAGGACCAATATAGGCTAGCTCTTCCCAGAGTGGATTCTACAAGTCTAGCCTGGCCCTGCCGAGAGGCTGGCAGAAATGGGAGCCTGCCCTAGCCTGGCATTCCCTTCAGACTACAGGAATGTTTCAGAAATGGACCCTTATTTGGGCTTGTTTTTTGTCCCAGAAGCTGTGAGGCTGTCTAGATTTTCCCAGGCCTTCCTGTGACTCTAGGGAGGGAAGTGAGACCTTGGGGAACATGCCAGCCTGATGTGGAGGGAACGGCATCCATCCCCCTTCTGGGCACAGAAGTGAGTTCTGGGATAGAAGCTTGTCCCTCCTCAGGGGCCTATGGTGCTGTCTGGGAAAGAAAGGGTGTAGTGATTACCTCTGAAGTCTCCCCTTAACACCAAGACCATAAGAGGTCTTCTACCTGGGGCCAGGAGCTAAGCTAGCAGTCTTTGGTAAGTGCTAGAAGGGATAGAGGGCAAGAGATTAGTTACAACTCCCTGGGACAGAAAGTGGCATCCACATGCACTGTCAGGCATGGGGTAGGAAAACAGCACCAAGAAATCCCTGTGTTTTGAGTTTTCCTCGCCAGGCTCTGGAGATCTCCCAGGCCTCTGGGCTCACAGAGTCACTGAAGGCTGAGGTCAGGCCTCGTGTCATGGGGGTCAGGTCTGGAGAGAAGCACAGAAGAGAGAGTTTATCTCCTTTCTCATGACCTTGGCTGTCACCTCCCGCAGCTAGCCTCTCTTTCCCAGTCTTGAGGCACATGCATGACATAGCAGAGACACACCCACCTCTGCCAGCAGAACACTGTGGGGAACAAAGGAGAGTGTATAGTCAGGAGCTTGCCTAAGACCATGGAGTGGAACCGTGGCAGGAATGATGCCTAGGTCTTCTGACTGGTTACCGTAATGTGGCATTCCCATGGCAACCCAGCTTCCTTAGCTTGGACCTTTTCAGAAAGTGGCCTGCGTGTGCTACGCTCTATACCAGAATAATAAGTTACTCTGTCCTGACGTTTGCTATCATACCACTCTTGATTTCAGAATACAGACCTGATAGGGTTCCCTGGCTGTGGGCTAGGGTCCTTAGGTACTTGTCAAGAGGTGTCTCCTTGAGCACAAGCTCTCCATGAGGCTTGTTGCAGCCCTCACAGAGCCAGCACCAGAGTGCACTCATGACAGTTCTGCCACTTTTCATGTATGGAAGTCAGTTTCTTGGTCCAGCTGGCTCTCAAGAGAAGAAGCCACATGAGCCTGAGCCTTGGAAGGCCGTCACCCAAAGCGCTTTGGAGTCTGTCACACCAGTGAGACAGTGAGGGTGGTAGCCATGTGCACCATGTGCCCTCACTCCCTCTCATTGGATAGTTGTTGACTGAAACGTTTAGGGGACATCCCCCAAATACAACAACTTAAACAGAGCTTGAGTAGTCCCTCTCTTCCCTCTATATTTTCTATTCAAGAAGACTCAAACATGGCATTTCCCTGAAGTCCCACAGTTTCTTGCCAGTTTTTAGTCCTTGGATTTTAAATTCCTCACGTGGGGACAAAAGCATTCACTGTGAGCCAGCAAAGTCAGGCCCAAGTCCCAGTTCTAGCAACTCTAGGCAAGTTTCTTCATTCACAAATTTTCTCGTGTGTAAAGTAGGACCCAGGGCTGAGGTTCCGCTCAGGAGATGGCAAATTCCCATCTTTGTCTTTCTGCCCTCATGGAATATACAACTGGAATGCATCTATGTGTCAGGGAGAGTGGTGCATCCTGGGAGAGAGCCAAGAAGAAAAGGGGTGAGCATGGGAAGCTGGACAGTGGCCTTCTATCAGGCATTACCTTGGCTTTTCTGTAGGCTGGAAAATCTCCTTGTCAAGTGTGAGACTACCACAATTAAAAGTAGAAAGGCCCCAAGGAAGGCTGCGCCTCTGACAGGAGACCCTATAGAGCTTTGATCGGTCACACACAGGACTTTGTCCAAATGGGCCTTGTCCTCTAGAACCCATTTCCTGGAAGTGTTTCTTTCAGCTTTTCCGTACCCGTATTTCCTGCTCTGGTCAGCTGGCATGCTCTACATGGTTACGTCTTCATGGATGACATGCTGTATCCCCAGGTTCATCCCCACCCCCCAACACACACCAGCCTCATGGGCTGTAGCCATTGTGTTCACAGTCTCTGGATAGATGCCACTGGTGCTGGGAGTTACAGCTTCACAGGGCAGGGAGGTGTTGTTGGCCAGAGTAGAGAGGTGGTGGTGAGAGCACTGTGTATATCTCAAATTCATTTCTAATTCACTTTCTTTCTGAAGTGGTTTTGTGGCTGTGCTAATGCAGGTGCCATAAATAGTATGTCCACGGGCCATAATGGAGGGAGGGAGAGAGGGAGAGAGAGCAAAAGCTGTATTAAGTGCACACCGTGGGCTTGGGGGAAAATCCTTTTGATCTCTTCCCACTGCACAATGCCCTATTACCTTGTTGGCTTGCATCAGCCAGAGAGAGGATGTTTCTCATTGTGATTACTACAAATTGGCACCTGTTTCCCAGAGAGTAGCTTTCCCTTGAATTAAGTGGAGCGTCCAGCTCCATCCCAGGTGCTAAGGACCTCCTATTAGTGGGTAATGTCAGCACCAAGCTGCCTCGAGCTAGAAGGAAGGCTGGCCACACTGTGACTTCAACCTTTCCTCCCAAGGAGCTGGTACAGTTCAGGGCTCCTCTGCAGCACCTCATCTTTTCTGCCCAGCAGGGTGTTCCATCTGAGGACACATTTGATGGTGCAAATTGGAAATGATGGTACCGAGTTTTGAATTCATGTTTTTATTCTCAAACTGGAGCTTCTCTGATTCTCCTTTATTTAATTATCGAATCCATTCAACAGGCAGTTACTGAGCATGTGCTGTGTTCCCTGCATTCTGTTGGATGTCAGGGACACAGCAGTGAAAAACAGAAGGTCTGCACCCTCATGGGGCTTGCTAAGTATGTATCCATCTATCTTCCCATCCCAGCGCCACTCAGGAATTTCTCTTGTCCCTGGAGATCAGCAGCCTATCAACCCCCATCTCCCCCTACAAGTTTCTCTCAATTTCTCTCTTTCTCATTATGATCTCTCTGGCTATTTGCCACTTCATTGGTCTATGCCTCAGGACTTCTCAGTCTCTGAGAGTTAGCTTTTTGTTTACCTCCATAAAGATGTAGTAGCTTAAGCCAACATCACTTTTGAGTCTCATAATTCTGTAGTTCCAATGTCTGACAATAGCCTCCCGGGACAAAACTCAAGCATCAGCAGGCTTTCACTGACTCCTGGATGCTCCACCAAGAAGCTACTTCCTTGCCTCTTTCAGGTTCTAGAAGCCTCTGCATTTATTCTCAAAGCCAATGATGGTGGGCTTAGTCCTGCACTGTATCATGTGACTATTCTTTCTGCCACCCTCCCCCTCGACTCATCTTTTAAGTGTGTATGTGGTAGAGGTGTGTGTGTGTGTGTGTGTGTGTGTGTGTGTGTGTGTGTGTGTTTGCATGTATATAGGGACCTGAGGTCAAGAACAATGTCTTCTTCAACTGCTTTCCACCTTGTTTTTTGAGACAAGGTCTCCTCATTGAATCTGGAGGTGGCAGGTTAGACTATACTGCCTGCCAGTGAGCTACAGGATTCTACTCATCTCTGCCCCCACAGCCCTGGAGACACACATGTGTGCCACCATGCCTAGATTTTGTGTGGGGGCTGGGGATCTGAACTCAGGTCCTCATGCTTGTGTAGCAAGCATTTTAGCCACTGAGCCATCTCCTTGAGTCCTCCATTTACCCTTCGTAAGGATCTTTGTGATTACATTGAATTCTTTCTTTACAGTTATGATGGTCTTCTGGTCTTCAGGTTAACTGCTTAGATGCCTTCATTCTGTCTCATTTCCCCTTGCCACAAAACATAACACATTTAAGGTTCTGGGTACCAGGATGAAGACATTGTGGAGATGGGTGTCACTTCTCAGGTAATATCTCTGTCCTTCCTACAACTTCTAACTCTTCAGACAAGGTCCAAGTTCATTGGGTCAGTCCATCCCAGGCCTGGCCCCTGCAGTGACTGCTTTTCTCTGACAGGTTTTAGACCCCAAATGAACTCTCTTCCCCTGACAGAAGACTTTCTTCACCTATTTACTGGCAACAGCTTGGATTCTCTCATGGTGGCTTTCACAGCCTGTAGTGACTCAATAGTTTCTGAAACACTGTCTGCACCCAGACTGTGGAAACTGAGCACTTCTCTGACTGTATTATGGAGTCCTAGCAAAGATATATTGGCTAGTTGGATAATATATTTAGAGAACAAAAATGTGTATAGCTCTTACAGAAGAAAGCTGCCCTAACCCAAAAGTGTGTGTGTGCAAGTGTGTGTGTGTGTGTGTGTGTGTGTGTGTGTATTTATGCAAATAGCAAGCTGAGGAAGGATCAGATTTTTATCATAAGTGATAAGCTCTGGGAAGGCAAGGTGGCTTGTTTTTTGTGGTGTATGGACTCTGGCTGCTAAAATCTCATTTGTTATAAGCCCATAACTTTTTAAAGGGATGTGGTTCCTGCATTGTTGCGGGTCCACGGTCTCAAATGGTACCTTGACTGTCCTGTGGCTGCTCATGAGCAAGTTCCACTGGGATCAGTCAGAAAAGATAGGCCTCAAATCAGATTAGATGCCTTCACCTTCCTCGGGGGTGCCTGCCAGGCAGCTCACAGAGCCAAGCGTATGTAGTGTGTGGGCAATGTGTGTGTGTTCCTGTGTGTGGTGGATGTAGTATAGCACTTAATGTATGGTGAATGTTAGTGTATGTGCTCCCTTAGTATGTGTTTGTGTGGCACATCACTAATTTGGCATATATGTTTATGTGGCCTGTGATTTGTATGTAGGTATGATATGGTGGTGTACATGGTATGTACAGCATCTAATTTATATGTGTTATGTGGATGTGATGAGTGTGGTATATGTGTATATGTGGTCTGTACATGTGGCACGATGTGATAAGTTAATATGTGTGTTTGTATGACATATGTGCTTGTAGGGGGTGCATAGCCAGTGCATGTTTGATATGCAGCAGATGTGGTATAGTATGAGGGAGTGTGATATATGGTTTATGTGGTATGTACAATGTGCTTTGTACATACTGTGGTATATGTTTGTATGATATTTTGGGGATAGTGTATATGTAGAATATGCATATTTTGTGGTATTTGTTTTATTATGGTATGTATGTATGTGTTGCATGGTATTGGGGGTGTTGCTTGTATGGGTATAAGTGTAGAGCATCTGTCTGTTGCCTATTGTGTGTATGTACAGTATCTGTGTGTCTCCATAAGTCAGCAGGGTTGCAGAGACTGGACAAACTCCTTCGGCCATCCCTCTTGCCCTGTTTCACACCTCACACACAGGATGACTCACTGGAAACTCCCTGCATGCAGCCTAAGGCTTGGTGGCTCTCAGTGAGTGCTGTGTACATGACCAGGGGTCCTAGAGAGACCAGAGGGAGCAGTGTGTGAGCTGGGCTTTTGGGGACAAGGAAATGACTTTGCCGGTAGGTGTACCATGGAGCCTGGGCTGGACACAATGGGTATGCTGAGAATGATGAGATTTGGTACACTTTAGAGGAGAGGAAGTGCCCAGTAGCCCAGAGCAGCCAGTAGCCCAGAAAGCAGGGCTCAGGCATCAAGCCAGTCCCCTGCCTTTAAACTACTTCAGTTCAGGCTGTCTGGCTTTGGCAAGCTCACACACCAGCCTCTGAAGAGGTGGCTCCCGGTTTTCTCTTTGAGCTCTCACATGTCTTAAAATTGGTCCAAGTAATTTTTTCCTTCAAGTCATTCAAAATGTTCTGTTTCTGGCCCCGGCTTGGGTTTCGCTTTGCCTCATGAAAGGACCCGCCCAGGGAGCTTGGTGAGCCAGGGTACCCTGTCCAAGCTCACTCACCCAGCACTTCTGCCAAGCCCTGCCTGGGCTGAGAAAAGGGGGTGGTGGGTGAGTGTTCGTGGGCTATGCTCAGAGGCCCCACAGTCAGTGTTGGTGGTCAGGGTTAACTGCTGGCCTAGCATAGGCCCCAGGTGTAGCTGAGAGTTTAGTCAGCTAAAGCCAGATATCTGGCTCCTGGTTTCAGAGGACAGGGTAGGACACAGACCCAGATGGCTCTGTGGCTCTGGCTTTGGCATCCAGCAGAGCAAGTGTGAGGAGCTACCACTGGCATGTTGGACCTCCAAAGATGGGCTGTGCCATCTCAGAGTAGCTAGATCCTCAAAGTCGCTCCACAAGCCCTTCCAGCCCTGGCTTTAAGGAGGGGTGGGGGGAGCAGATCACAGGCAGACACTGAATAGTGAAATCCTTAAGGAAAAGGGGAACAAGGGAGTGTGTGTCTAGGCCAAGGGAAGTAGAGACGGTATGGGCTATGACATCTTGTACAGCCCCGAGAGTGCTTCAGAGGGAAGCTGTGAGGCCAGAAACCAGGAACGCTGGATGAGGTGAGGCCTCACATTCTGCCAGCCCGTGCTTACCAGAGGCTCACCCCCAAATACTTCTCCAATGCCAGTGAAGGTGTTACTCTCTCCGGCTATGTAGCAAGGCTGGATTGATGGCATTGACGGTGGTTCAGACAACTGGCCCTTGGAAAGGGGAAGTTAACTCACTCCTGGGCCTATACACTTAGATCTGTGACAGCCATAGGCACAACTCTGGGTGGCTTTGTTTCTTCTTGTGCTGAGATAGGAATAGGCAGGCCATGGCCGGACGGGTGGGGTTTGGGTAGGTGTGGACTCTTCCGTGGCTGCTGATAACCAGGAGGTAGTGTTTAGCTCTCCTTGGGCAATAGGTCCATGGGTGACTTGGAGCAGCTACCACCCCTCCTTGGCCCCTTCATACCTTCTATGATTTTTCTCTGTTTCTCACAAGTATGTGATGCAGGCCTGGCTTTCTCTTCCAGACAGCAACTAATTCTGGGTAATGTGGGCCCGTGAGCTTTATCAATGTGTTCAGAACCCCTCAGAATTTTTGGAGAGCCATGGCCTCTGGCTAGAAGCCCTGAAGCCAGAAGCCATAGTCAAAAGCACCTTCTAAAACTGGCTAGCCTCAGGAGAGTGCCTCAGTTGTCACCATAGGGGCCCTTACATTATGCTCAGCTACCCTGGGGATTAGGTGTTCTAGAAAGTTAGGTCTCGTTCTCCATTGGTTTAGTTTAGTTTGGTTTTGATCTGGTTTGGATTGACCTGGTAAGAACAGATGAGCTGGGGTGTCAAGGGGTCCTTCTTGACCTTAGTGTTTTCATAGTGTCCTCTGCGGAGACCAGGTGGTGTGTCCACCTCCTGTCCCTTGGAAGCCACCCTGCCACAGGAAGGGAGGTGCCATCTTACACTGTAGTCCTTTTGAGATTCCCCCAATCCCCTCTTTTTCCTCAATTTGAAATTGTAGACACTGGCCAGCTTTGAATAGATGCAGCCTGCTACTGCCAAATCTTGAAGGGGGATGGAGCCTATTCCCTGAGCAATGGAGAGGTGACACCTTCAGAGTCTTCTAAGTTGCTGCTGGTTCTGTCCCCTGGTCCACAGGACAATAGCAAACTAGGTCCAGGAAAATATTCATCTTTCCCAAAAATGATGGGTTGATGTCCCCTGGCACAAGCTGTTAGATCGGTGGCTAGACATGATCTTGTTGGCTCTGGAATCAAGCTGGGCCCTTTCCTGGGCCAAGCTTACCTTGGGAATGCTAGTGTTCTGGGAGAGGGTGGGCTACAGGGAGGGGAGCCTTTGAGTACCACTTGATCAATTCCATCCTCATTTGCTCCCAACCCCTTAAATATTGACTTCTTTCCTATAGTTTATCTCAGTGATCCAAAATAAAGGCTGTCTTTTGCTAAACAATATAATTTTAGAATGTAAATATATTTGTTTTTGTTAGTTATAAAACTAATATATACTCCATAAAAATTCAGGCAGCATATATACCTTATATGGACCCCCACTTAGACACAGTGCTATTTTTAAAATCTACATTATATTTAATATACATTGTATATATGAAGATGAAATTAATCCATACAGAAGAAGATGTCTACCCTATAGTTGTTGACTTTAAGAAGTCAGTTTACACACCTGTGTGCCTCTCCTGTCAGATTTTAACTAAAGTGGAAAGGGAAGGGCTATCTAACAGAACACCTCACTGAGGAATGAGCCGCCCAGCGAGTAGTAAGCTCTGTCAGAAGAGGTATGCTAGCCTAGCCTGACCAGTCATGCACACACCTGTGAATTGGAACTAAGCAGGAGTACCCATCCCATGCAGTTTGCCATGCTTACTGATACAGAAGAGGGATAGAAGGAGAGAGAGCAAGCAAGGCTGGCTCTGTCCGGTTTGTCTCTGGGTCCATCACTCTTCTTCCCTCATGCTGTTAGCCTGGTGATGATGGGAGTCTCTTCTTCTAGGAGCTCTAGAGAATGCCTGGCCTGTTGTCCCTCCAGAGTTCCAGAAGGCTTCGCAAGGCTTTTACCCAGAGACGCTGAGCAAATATTTATAAAAAGTCACCTTGGTGACGTGATCTGCCTGTGCTGTAACAGGATGTCTAAGTTCCAGGGACTAGGGGAACCTCATGGAAGTCAGGCCTCACTGAGCAACAGACTCACCCTCTCCTGCGCGAGCCTCTTCCCCACAAAGAGGGTAGTCACTTGACATCAAGTCTGTGAGTAGGGAAACTCTAAGTTTCATGTATTGATTTATTTAATGACACTGTACAGCCTGAACTGCTCTTCCCGCCTCAGTCTCTTCAATGCTAGGGGCACAGGCTGGCACCTCCCATCTGTGAGTCAAGGGCAGGGGCATTTCTAGATGTAGATTCCCCTCACCCCACCCCCAGACAGAATGTTCCCATCTTTAGTCCCTCTTTCCTGGAAGCACACAACAGCCATTCCACCCCCCACCACCAGAACCCCCCAGGTCTTTTTCCCTCGTTGCAGTTCCCAGAAGTAGGACCCAGGCTGCCAGCTGCAGCCTGTCCAGGTTCCCCATCGGATTATGAAGCTTAACATTTTTGTGAAGAAGAAAACCTTCCCTCTGGGAAGCGATAAGAACATTCCATCCTCCTCTGGCTCCAGGGAGCCTGGGAAACAATCACCAAAGGGAGAGAGTCCCTGGAGACTGATGTCCTGGGCCTGGGGCACAGGCAGGACTGACCTCTGCTGGCCCTTACCTCCCTCGTGCCCTTATCCCTTACCTTCCATAGCTGTCTAATGTGGCCTTCAGGCCTGGGGAGGAGAGCAGGTCAAGTTTCGGGTGCAGGCTCCTCTTGCTGGTGACCTTTTCTCTGCCTAGGGCTGCCAGCGTCACGGGAAACTTTGGGGACTAGTTCTGGTCTGGCTGTGAGTTGCAGTCTGGATGGTGGTTAGTTCCTAGGGGGATCGATTAGAAGATGGGGCTGTCATGGACACAGTTGAGCAGTGGGATTGGACCTCAACCTGGATTAAGGAATGAAACATCCAAGACAGAGCCTGACACTACATAGATTGGGGCTTGAGGGTGGCTCCATTGGTTGGTGGGGTGCTCCATTGTTCCAGGAACAGCCCACCTGCCCCTACAGTGTCTGTCATACTGGGAGTTCAGAGTCTACAGTCCAGAAGGGAACTGGTCCCATTATTAATGCACAATGAGCCCTTGAATCAGCCACGTATTCCGCTCAGGGGAATCCCCTTCCCCTTTCAGTTGGAGCTCAAAAGCTAAGTCTTTTAAGTGGCCTCTACTAGGCCACGCCCCTCATTTCTTCCCTCCCACAGCCCCTTCACTTCTGTGACCACACTTCATGGACCGCACCGCAGCACATTTACTCTTATTCTTTCAATGCCCCTGTGGCCACAGGAAGGGGGCATTTGTGAGGAGGGCTTGGGACTGCTGTGTTCTCACTGCTTGGCACCATACCTGGAAGCGCAGCTCGTGGACTCCCGCTAACCTTGCTGCGTTTACTGAACCTAAGGATGGTCGCGCACCGCACACGCTCGTTTGTGTGCAGATTGGTTGACATTTATCAACAAGCATTTGCTGCGTGCCTACGGTGTACCAGGTCTTAACTGTCAAAGCTGAAAAATGGAGCAAGCTCATTGCTACCTCGCAGGGAAGCAGCCATAGAAAGATGTGAGACTTAAGAGTGCCTTCTGAAGGCGCCTTCAGGAATTGATAGTGTTAAATGCCCATCAGCTTTTCCTATCTGGCAGCCAGTTCAACAGCTTTCCATTCACCACTGCTCTTGACTCTTACCATCGCCTCCAGTCAACTGGATTGCTCTCAGTCCATTCACAGAACAAACAGGAACGTGAAATGCTTAACTATTACTATCACTGATACCCAGCTTCGGTGTCTGCACACCTGTTCTTTGCCATTGTCCCTGGTAACAGCATTTCATGAATCTCAGTCTGGCTTCAAACTTTTTATGTAGCTGAGGATGGCCTGGAACTCTGCTAAGACTACAAGCACGAACCACTTGCTCTTTGCCATTTCGAGACACAATCTCTCCATGTCTCCACATTGGCTTGCAGCTCACTCAGAGTGGCCTTAAACTCACTTTATCCTCCTGTCTCAGCCTTCTGAGTGCTAAAATTACAGGCCAGTGCCAGCAAGCCTGCCTAGCCTTCCTGACTCTTGAAAGATGGAGTCTTGGCAGGATGGCAATCCTTAGAAGCTCCCCTCCAGCTGCTCTGGGCAGCAGTTACTTCAGGGGTCCCAGGTGAAGCTGCCCACTGGATTATTTGAGGTAGGAAAAGTGGCAGGGAAAGCCACTCAGCAAGCAGGGCAAGAGAGTTGTTTTGGTTGAAAAGATTGACATTTTAATAAACTGCTCTTAATTAGCAGCACTTTGAAATTCCAAGTGGCGTGCTCTCCATCTGAGCACACGCGGGCGGGTGGCTTCTCCGAGACGCGATGCTTGTGGGTGATCTCCCTTTTTGAAACAAACCCAGACCCTCCAGTCACAATTTATTTTTCATTCCAAAAATGATCTTTACTGCAAATGTTGCTTTGGTTCGAGTGAATTAGGAATCCTTATTACACAGGCAGGCACTTCAAACACTGCCGGCTCGCCTCGCCGGCTGCTGCATCAAAGCCTACCCTAGAATCTCTGATTACCACCCAGGCTGTCACCCACTTGGGAGCTGACAGTGTCTGAGGCTTGGGCATTTGGCTCTGGGATCCAATGGGCTCAGGGGCCCAGAAACCAGGTGGCTTCCATGCCAGCTGTGGTGCCTTCCTGATTTGCAGAGCTTAGGGAGATCGCTATGGGTAGAAGAAAATGAGAATGGCATAGCTGGACCTGCTGGAGACTCTGAAGCTGGCACTCTGCACTCTGATATTGTACATTGACCCAGTGGCACTCACCTCCCTTGTTTGTGAGCGTACAAGACAGCTTTAAAAGCAGTATCCCCTAATCCCTTATTCTGGATCAAGTGGGAAGTTGGACAAAAAGTTCAAGGCAAAAAACAGACTAACAGCATCCTAGTGACCAAAGGCAAAGCCAATCCTGGACAAGGTAGCTAGAATCAGTAGGCTAACCTTCTATGGTAGTAGCTTCCTCTTAAGCCCCCTGTGCATGGTATAGGACAAGCTGCCCCATGAGGAGCATAGGAACAGAAAGCTATGTGCATTCTGTTCTCTGCAGTCCTGTTAAGTCAGCTGAGAACGAAATGCCCAGGAAACCTTGGAGGCCAGAGAGGTTTAGTTACATGCGGGGGTAGGGAGTTAGTTAGGGATGATAGATTTTATCGTTTAGTCTGACTTTTGACCAGTCTTGGTGTCTAGAACTGTGGTATGCATAATTACTACCTCTTTAGAGAGGGGCACTAGGAGCTATCGGCTCTGGTTGGCCTTCTTGCAGAAGTCAGCAGATGTTTCAATACCTTGGAAAGCCTAGGCTACCCTCCCTGTGCAAAGGTTTTCCAGCCAGGGAAACTGTCTCTCTAGGATAGAGAGTGTGACTCTTATTTTGCAGACGAGGACATTGAGTTTTGGCTATATTCTTAGCTCACACATACTAAGTGCTGAAAAGGGGCATCTTCAGACCACTGGCCCTAAACTATCATCTTATGGATGATAAGACTTCATATAATACTGGAGGGCAGGATGTGCCCCCAGGGAGACACACTGTGGATCATTCCAACAGTTCCTAGCCAATCCAAGGGCTACATTTGTATTTAGGGAACATTTGCAGAATACTTCCTGAACCTTTGATTTCCAGGTCCATGTGTAGGTATGGATTCCACCTGACATAGCCAGCCAGATAAAGCCTGTTGCCTCTTTGAAGGTATCCATGGACACACTAGCAAGCATTGTTAAAATAGAAGTGTAGAAGTGTAGTTAGATAGGGGTAGGTGAGGGGAGAACAGGGCGGGAGGAAGGGAGGGAGACACACACATACGAGAGAGAGAGAGAGAGAGAGAGAGAGAGAGAGAGAGACAGATAGACAGACAGACAGACAGACAGACAGAGACAGAAAGAGACAGAGAGAGACAGAAACAGAGAAACAGAGTTATATTTAAGCCTAAATTCTGCTTGGCCAATTCCTTTCCTCTCAGGTAGGCTGTTAGAGATGTGGCCACAGGAGGGATAATGAAAAAAACAAAAACAAACAAAAACAAACAAACAAAGCACTTTCTTATCATCTGACACAAGCCTGGTAACTCCTAACAAGAATCCTGTAAAGTCAGGTCCGAACCCAGGGGGCATATTGTTCTATCCACTGAGGCTCAAATCCAAGTGTTACCATTGGCCAGTCACCATGTTTGAAGCAGGGGATGGGCTAGGGTGTGGAGAGATCGGACATGGGTCTTCCACAGAATACGATCCCTCGGTCATGGAATAAGTGCCATGTGGTTCTTTCAACAAGTAAGTTTTGCTGGGGGGAAAAAAGTCACCAGAGCCAAAGCCAAACCATATTCATGGTGACACAGTCAGTTTCCACTCTGGAATAAGTTCTTTGCTTATCGTAGACCAGGATCAAGCAGCTCATAGCCTAATTGAGACACGGACCACACTGTCAGCAGCATGGCTATAGCCTGCCTGCGAGATGAAGACAGGAGACTAGAAATCAGTGGTGGTTACTTTTCACATGTCAATTGACTAGATTCAGAATCACCTAGGAGATACACTTCTAGCTATGAGGGTATTGAAGGGGAGACTCACTCTGAATATACATGGCGCCATCTCACTGGCTAGAGTCCCAGAATACTGGGAGATACTGACAGAACTGGGAAATACTCTGAATACTGACAGAAATTGAGCGAAGTATCATAATTCATCTTTCTCTGCTTTCTGATTGGACAGAATAGCCTTAGGCTCCTATGCCATTCTTTTCTGCCAAGATAGACTCTGCTCCCTCTTGAACCATGAGCCTCCTCCCCTCAAATTGCTTCTTGTCAGGTATTTGATCACAGTAAGAAATACACAGGGTTAGATCAAATCAGGACTGCTCTACCCACCTCTTCACACTGTGTAGCACTGGGCAGGAAGTGGACCGTGGAGGTCAGATGTTCAGGCACCAGTCCCTAGGCAGCAGGTGAGGATGGCTTTTTCTGGGTACTAAGGAGAAGGCTTGACAGAGTTGACTCTTTTCCTCACGGAAAGTCCTTTTGCTCGGCCTGCGGAGGGTTAGCCACAACCCTAAGTCGGGTCTCTGGTAAATGTTGTGATACTTGTTTATTTCTGAGTTTGCAGCTCTTAATCCACCTAGCAGCAGAGACCCCCAGGCACCCCATGTCCTTCCTGAAAACTGAATTGTGGTTTTGTGCATGTCTGCTTGCAGGTTAGGTATTGGTAGAAGTTTGAGAAAGGACCAGGAAACAGGGCAAGACCATTGTTCAGCTGCCCAGCATCTTGCTCTTGCAAGAGGAATAGATACAGCCCTTGCAGCATAGATGAGTCAAGGAGTGTTTTAAGGAGAAAGCAGCAGAATGAAAGAGATGGAGAGAAATCTGGGAATTTGATAGGAGCCTCTGATCCAAATGATGAAATCCCTAGGTACTAGGGACAGTTGAGGTCAGTGTGGAAGTGCTGGGGGCCTTGGCCCTTAGGCCCATTGAAATCTTTTGGAGTTGGGCAGGAGGACCATGAAACCAAATCTCTGAAGAGATTGGCAGGAAAGGTGGTAGATGTCAGGGCCTGGGTTTCATTAAGCCTTCAATTGTTTCACAGAACTGGTCTGAAAAGGGTGCCAGAGAAGGCCAAAATGACCAACCTGAGAAAGGAGGCCAAGTTCTCAGGGCAACTTCAGGAGGAACAGTTACCTTAGTGGTTCAACTGAAGAAATTCCAGTACAATAGTCACTTCCCAGGAACTGTCTATGGGCAGGCCCTTTGAGAGTTACACACCCTAGTCCAGCACACCCTGCCTTTGAGAATACCAAGGAGAGTAGGTACACCATGTTTCCACAGCTTGGAATGTGGTTGCATATGCAACCCTCCTGCTGAAAGCCTGGTGCATTACCTTCTCTGGTCATCCAGCCCTTCCCATAAGTCAGTCCATCCTTATCCATTTCTACCCTTGTGTAGTGGTTTGAATATGCTCTGTCCATGGAAAATAGGCCACACTAGGTGGTATGGCCTTGTCAGAGGAAGTATGTCACTTTGTAGGTGGGCTTTGAGGTCTCCTAGTGCTCAAGCTCTGTGCAGAGTGGAAGAGACCCTCCTCTTGGCTGATTTTGGATAAGATGAAGAACTCTCAGCTCCTCTAGCACCATGTCTCCCTGGATGTTACCATGCTTCCCCACTATGGTGATAATGGACTGAACCTCTGAAACTGTAAGCCAGCTCCAATTAAATGTTGTCCTTTCTAAGAGTTGCCTTGGTCATGGTGTCTGTTCACAGCAATAAAACCCTAACTTCCAAGCCATGGGAGCTTGGGAATTTGGGCCACCAGAGGTAAACAAACTAGTGCTGGTAACATAAAGAATTGAACTCAACAGTCAAGTTCCTAGATCAGTGGTTTGACCTTGGTCACAGTCAGTATCATCTGTAGAGCTTTAAAAAAAATCCCTGTGTTTTGATGACACTATCCATCAACTAGCTAAAAATCTCTAAGCAGAAGTGTGAGGGCAAGCATCTTTGGAAAATTAAACTGAAACTGTGTCCACAGTCCAGAACCTTGTCTCTAGAGCCTGTGGAGTTAAGCCACTGCATCTGTCTATAGCATGCATGTGCTGTGAAGACCCTGAGCATCTGCCCATCTCCATACTGGGTTAGCTTACTATGCCACAGAGCTCTCTGACACAGGGTGGACCATGATGGTGCTGTAAGGCAGGGACCAGGCACCAGCTTGCAATAGAGATGAATAAGGTTGCTTTGGCTAGAAGGCAAGAGTATTAGGGGGAAGGTTGAAGATAAGAGAGGCTGCTAGGAATTCAGTTGGGCTTTGTGTATTCATCTTGGTTCCCTAGGTACTGAGGATTTGTGCGGAGGTTATAAATATAGGACTGGCTGTTATAAAGATGTCTCCTTGCTAAAACCAATGTAGGACACTTTACTATCTCATCCCCAGAGCATGCTGGGAAAGTGAGTTTTTTTTTTCCCCTGAGGAGTCCAGGAAGAAAGTAAGGATCTAAACACATTTAGAGGAAAAAAAAATCTTATTTTTCCCTGTTAACACGCCCAAGAGTCTGCCAAAGCCAGTTCACTTTGCTATATCACTTCACTGGCCTTTGTCCTCACAGTGCATTCTGACCAGAAAGCATTTCCCTTCTCATTGGCAGGCAGGATGAGGGAGAACTCTGCAGGCTAGATTTCATCCTTCTTACCTTTATGCATGTTATGCTACAGTACGGTTCTGCATTGTATTACTGGCATGTTGCCTACCTTCCTAGCTGGAACAACAAAGAAATAGCTAGCACAGCTTGCACACAGTAGGTACTTTAAAATTTAGACATTGTCAGGATGACTTTCCATCCTGACATCAAGGGTCCTAGAGAGAGAGAGGCTACCGAGCACACTAAGTAGGCTCTTCCTAAATTTAACAACACTCTCAATTACCTTTGCCTTTATGGATCTCAGAAGCTTTTTTTGAAAGACAGAAGGGTGACAGCATCCATTCTAGCCCAATACTCCACTTAGCTATATAGGGGAATTCTATACCAAGTCTGATAGGCCTGGTGATCTAGATATGAATACCAGGGTAAGGCAGAGGAGAGGCACTGTTCTTCCTTGCCAGGTGAGAGGCATATTTCATAGGCCACATGGCCCAAGGAGACAGAGGGGCTTCAAGGGCACCAGAGGTGAATGGGGAGCACTGAGCTTTCCCCTCAGTGAGGTGAGTGTCTCAGAGACCTGCTGAGCATTAGATCCCAGAATATGTCAGCAGGCACATGGATGAATGCAAGTCATGGATCCCCATGACTGCAGGCAAACCCAGCCTCCCAGACCAGCCAAGAGGAGGATTACTTTCTGGTTTGGTCGATTAAATGCTGAGGTTTCTGTGAGTTAAACCCAAATCGGCTTTGGAATGTGTTCACTCTCTCTCCTGAGAGAATGGGATCCTTGTCATCTGCTAACACTGGATAATATAGCAAGCCCTAGGCTGTTGGGAGGATTAGGTGGGATCCTGACCATCAAAGCCCTGGCTGCTGTTGTCTGGGACATAGTGAGGCCCCTAAATTCTGGCTTGCAAGTAAACTGAGGCTGGGGTGAGGGTTAGGCAAGGGCCAATGAAAGAGGAGAGCTTCATACTCAGTGGGCCTCTCTTTGGTGCCTTTTGGTCGTGAGTTTTATGGGTCCAGGTTTAGGTCAAAAGCCAGTCATGCACTGCCTGTCTGCAGTAACCAGAAGAAAGCCAATTCAATAATCTGTCCTGCTCCAGTGACTTTATTGTACAGGACCCACCGGATACTGTTGCTGACAGTTTTAGCTGCTCATCCATCCCTTTCTCAAGCCCCAGCTTCTATCATTGGCCTCTGAAGTCTTTCCCAGAATGGCCAGCGCATGCATGCAAGCTCATGCATAACACTCGGAACACAAGGAAAGAAACTGGGAGTCTTCAGAGGGGACACACACACAGAAAACTCACATAGACTTCTCACACTCACACACACACTCACATCTACTCAAACACACACATTCACACATAGAGAAAATGCACACAGAGAGAACACAAAAAGAGCCCCCCTCTCTTTCTTACATTCACATACACACTCACATACTCACATATACATTCACACAGAGAGAGAGAAAACACACACAGAAAACATACATAGACTTCTCTCTTTCACACTCACATACACACATACTCACATATACTCACACACATTCACACAGAGAGAAAACACACACGTAGAGAATACACAGAGAGCCTTCCCCCTTTCTTACACACACACACACACACACACACACACACTCACAGAGTCCTCCCCCCTTTCTTACACACATACACACACATACACACACACACACACACACACACACACACACACACACACACACTCACACAGAGAGTCTCCCACACACACACAAAATCATCTGCTCCCTGGTGCCCCATTGTTCTCATCTCTGCTAGATGCTTGATTCTCTGTTACTGACCTGGTTCCTGCCTCAGGGCCTTTGTCCCTGCTGTTCCTTCGGTCTAGAATGTTTTACCCTTAGAAACTATACACAGGAAACTGCTACACTTAGTCCCTGCTCAGCTGGGTGGGCCACCCTGATTTCCTTGCCTCCTAAGTATCTAGCGCCTCTCTATTTGCATACCTAGTGTGGTTTTCCTTATGATGCTGTGGACAGTAGGGGACATGATCTTATATGTTTGCATCCTGCCAGTATCATGGCTGAAATGCAGGATCCAGGACACCAGGGATTTTGGCTCAGCAGGCCAGCAGTTGACTAATAATCCAACTAAGAAATATATGAGTCAATGCCTGACACACAGGAACACTCAGAATTATTAGCTATTCAATAGAATGATCTCGAATCTGCAGCCCAAGGAGGTAGTATTGCCCCATGTATCTTTACTGTGCAACCTCGGAGAATTCATTTACCCTCTCTGGGCCTTTGGTGGAACAAAAGGAGAGCCTGGGTTGCAGGACTTGATGAGTGACATCCAGGGTCAAGCAGAGGTCAGCGGGTAGGAAAACAATTGGCCTAGGACAGAGGACCTGGAATACAAAGGAAGGCCTGTTTTCCTAGGAAAGCCAGTGTGTCTAATTTCTCACCACCTCCCAGCTGAGCTGTGTCAGGTGGTCCTATGTAAGGTGGGGGAGGGGAACTCTTTTGACTAAGCTAGTGAGAGGCTTCGTGGAGGCCACTCGGTTTTGCTTTCAAATAATTTCTTCAGGGCTCCCAAGTGCCTTGGTGCTGGTACTCATTAGCAGGCTATAGAACTTAAAGAGAGAGTCTAATTAAGGAGACTGTTGCCATCACTTACTGTGAGGGGTGGGAGGGAGTGCCCCAAGGCCTTCTGGGGTCCTTCTGCCTACACATGAAGGCCTCTAGGCTCCAGGCCTCAGAATTGAGCTCCGGAGCAAAAGCCGAAGCCACAGGTCAGGAGGAATCTGCTATTTGGAGCGAGCCATCATTATTCTATTTTCTGAAATATAAATTCTGGAAAAGTACACAGGACTGGGGCATCTGGGGTGCCTGGGGATGGGTCTGACTCTTACTTGTCAAAGAAGTGCAATTATTGACTCTGCTGTTAATGAGGAGCGTGGAGTGTGTAGGCTCAGGGCATCAGGAGAACAGTGGGGACAGCCTGGATTGGCAGAGAAGATTCCAGAGGCTGCTTCGATGTGCTGTGTGGATCTTGTGTGAATGTGAATGTTGGCAGATCCATTCCTGGTCCCCTTGGAAAACAGTGGAAGTAAAAGAAAAAACAAAAGCCAAAAACCAAAACAGAACAAAACACCATTCACATGCTTGTAGGAGCATTAGCTTAGTATGCAATAGTGGAGAAAGATAGCCTAGAGTATGCTTTGGGTTCAATCAGTAGAGACAGACATGCTGAAGGAAGGGGGAGCTAGGCTTGCCTACCTTCACCTAGGTCAAACCCAGTGGAACCTATGTGATAGCTGAATGAAGAAGAAGCTAGGCTTTAGGTCCTCAGAACTTTCTACAGTCCCTGAGGATATGGTAATGCTGAAAGCACCATACTCTGGTAGCAATACTCTGGTAGGGCTGAGACTAGGTCCATGAAGGCCACAGCTGTTTGTTATCCTGGATCTGACAGAGGGTACTGTGTAGGATGCTCCCATCGGGTACCTGTTCTGGGGCAGAAGGCAAGGCTGTTCTCAGTGGGGTCCTATGGCTTTGCATGGTTCCTTCCCACTGTATTGACCAGGATGTTGGTAATGGGACTTCTGGGGCTGTGTGCATGATGAAGACAGAAATACCCTGGGGCTTCCAATTCACCCAGCCTCTCATGCTTGTGCTATGGTTCATCTTCCTGGTGTGGGACTCTGGTGCCATCAAGATCCTACAGAAGAGGTACTGTCCAGGGTTGGGGGATGAGATTGAAGTCTGAGAATGAGGTTTGGAGGTTGTCTCTGTCTATCTCCTTCCTGGCTAGTGTGGAAGCAGAGTCTGGTCTCCTCTGGTAAAGGGAGTCTTCTCTAAGAGAACTAGGAAGAAAGACAGTGGCTCCTGCCTGTCATCAAACTCACTGTGCAGTATGGAGAGATGTCATAAGCTTAGGTGGTCCTGGTAGTGAAGGCATTGTGCTTCTCACCTTTCCTGTGGCCTTTGCTGCTCCCCCAGTCACTTCCAAAAGCCATTTAGGATCATGGTCCACCTGAGAGTCTTCCATACTTGAGAGTTCTCAAGAATGGTTAAAGCCTGGAGACCAGAAGGAGGCCTGTGAACCTGCAGTTGTAGCAACCTCTAGAGAAGCCATTCTCAACCTGTGGGCCATGACCCATTTGGGGGGTTGAATGACCTTTTCATAGGGGTTGTATATCAGATACCCTGCATATCAGATATTTATATTATGAACCAAAACAGTAGCAACATTATGGTTATGAAGTAGCAATGAATTAATTTTATGGTTGGAACTCACTACAACATGAGGAATTGTATTAAAGGGTCACAGCATTAGGATGGTTGAGAACCACTGGTCTAGAGGCTGATGATGTCTCTGTAAGGCCACCCTCCAAGTGATGCTGTTCTCACACTGGAGACTCTTACCAATATGTAGTTGATGGTGCCAGGGCAGGAGTGGAGAGAACGGAGCTGCCTCTTTCCCCAGATGGCTTGGCCCAATGGAAAACTAGTGTCACCCCATGGAGATCCTTGGCCTCTACTTCTTTTAACTTTATTTTTTTTTTTTATGTTTAGGTGTTTTGCTTGTATGTGAGTCTGTGTACCATGTACAGGTTTGATAACCCATAGAGACCAGAAGAGAGCATATGATCCCATGGCACAGGAATTACATATGGTTATTAGCTACTGTATGGGTGCTTGGAACAGAAAATACTCTTAATTGCTTGTCTTAGTTGAGGCTTTACTGCTGTGAACAGATACCATGACCAGGGCAACTCTTGTAAGGACAACAGTAAATTGGGGCTGGCTTACAGGTTCAGAGGTTTAGTCCATTATCATCAAGGTGGGAATGTGGCAACATCTAGGCAGGCATGGTGCAGGAGGAGCTGAGAGTTCCACTTCTTCATCTGAAGGTAGCCAGGAGAAGACTGACTTCCAGGCAACTAGGATGAGAATATTAAAGCCCATGTCCACAGTGACACACCTACTCCAACAAGGCCACACCTACTCCAACAAGGCCATGCCTCCTAATAGTGCCACTCCCTGGGCTACAAACTATCACACTGCTACTCTTAACTCATCCAATTTCAACATCTCTCAGCTTCTACTTTTCAGCTAGGACTCAGCTAATGTGTCCTGCTTTCCAAGAAGTCTTTGGACGTGAGTCTCACATCATCTCTCCTAGTGCAGCAAATGTCCCTCTGTAAATTCCCTGGGGTTAATCTCTGCCTGGATAGTATAATTGTCTGACTTCCTGTGTATGGTTTTGTCACTGTGGGTCAGGTGAGGACAGTGAGAACACTGGGGTACTGGGTGAGGAATGAGAGGCGAGGGTTCTCGTCTGCAAGGCTGGGGGTAAGCCATCTACAGTCCTCCCATTTCTCCCTCATCCCCATCTCTTCATTTTGTCCTGACCAACCTTGTTTCCTCCTGATCTCAATGCCAGCGCGCAGAGACACTGCCCCAAAGCTCAACAGTCTTCAGGCACCTCCGGTAGAGTAGAGGTGGTTGCAGGCAGAAGACTCACCCCTGGATTAGTGCCTAGATTTTTTTCTGGCTCCTTTCAGCAACCAAGCACTTTTGTCTTATCTAGTAACCCACAAAAAACAAAAACAAAAACAAAAACAAAAACAAAAACAAGTGGGGAAAGAGAAGTCTCACCTCCAACCCAGAAAACAACAGTGTTTAGGACCACTGCCAAAGCTTTGGCTGTGGCATTTTGTCTGTACCTTGGGTTTGGTGTCATGAGCAAGGCTCTCCTATAAACCAAACAAGACGCTATGGTTACGGTAATGATGGTGATGGTACTGGTGGCAAGCTCCCAGGACATGTGATTATATACTTTTTCCTGTTTACCCCCTACTTTCTAAGCACTCGTGTTGGAGCTGTAGGGGCTACAGGGTGGATACCATGCAGCCACAGACCACAGATCCCTAATTGGGAAGAAACTCAAAAGGCCTGCGACCCAGCAGAAGTTATGGGTTCCTACTCCCAAGTGTGGCTGGCGCATTGTTCAGATCCTTGGAAGGATCCTAGATGATTTCTAGTTTATAGACACTCTGTCTCCCTTCTTGTGCCATCTGTTGACTCAGGCGGCATGGCCACCCTGGCCTGACTTAGCTTCTTCGCTACTGGAATAGCAGCCGGTATCTTGATATGAAGCATAGGCCCGGACCTGAAAGAAGCTTTGTTTCTAGGCCAGCTTGGTAGCGCTGCCTGCCGGAGTCAGCTCCCCAAGACAGGGGCCATGCAAACCACTCAGGGGCTCTCTGATTGCTGGGCTCCATCCAGTCCCAATCAGCAGGCACCATCCACAGGCAGCTTCTTCCCTCCCCTCTCTGCCCAGCCCAGGCTGTACAGTTGTGGATTACAGGGCTGGGGCTGGCAGCCTGCCCTTGGGTTTCCTGAGACTGTATTAGGGGGCTGGGAACATCCTGGAGTTCCTACCCTGGGGGCCTCTTTTTCTCAGGCTTGGACTCTTCTGGGTCTTTTGATGGTATGTTCCCTTCCTTGTGACTAGCGAGGATTCTGGAAATTTCCCTCTAACCTTGAACAATGGCAAATCCTATTCTTTATTTCTTTTCCAGAACACAAACTTCACCTGAAGTTTTTTTTAAACCAGATAGGCTTAACTACAGAACCTCCATAAGGTGGAATGTTTTAGAAATATTCCCATCCAACTTAGGAGCTTCAAATGCAAGTGTTAATTGTCCTTCTACCATACTGACTTTCTCTCCTTTAGCGGTTAGTAACTGCTCATAAATGCCAAAGCCCAAATGGAGGCCATTGAGCAGTCAGACCCAGTGGAAGAACAATGAGACCTTGGCTAACAAAGTGCCAGTGTTTGCCAAGGGAGTTTATCCTTTATTTATTATTTTCATTGTGGCTTAAAACACAAAGGCCTCGAGGCTAAGCCTGGAAGATGGAGCATGTGCCGTAGGAAGCCTGCCTCTGATCAGAGGCTGCAAAGGAGCTCCGAGACTTTCCCCTTCGCCTCACTGGCCAGTGACTGGGACTAGACACAGCATGTTTTGAATTTACAGAGAGATCTACAGCTTTGGGCTCGGTTTTAGTCCTTTTAAAAAGCAATCAATAATGGCCAGTTTGTAATAAGAAAAATTTATGAACTGACAGTCAAAATGTAATTACAGAGGAGATCCCTTGCAAGAAAAAAGAGGTGATGTGAGCAGACATCTCGACAATCTGTTTGCACTCGTTTGCGTTCATATAAGTGATGGAGTGCTTCTGGGTTGTGCGGGGCGCTCTCCAGAGGCTTGTCTGGAGCCTGGAAAAGTTGCTGCCAAAGTTTTGGCTAACGAAGGGTAATGGCTCTTGTGTTAACTTCTCATTGTTACCCACCAAATCGATTTTTCACAGTGTTACTTTTATGGCTAAGGCTGTTACCAGGTAGTAGCTTGCACACCTCATCTTCTCGGTCCCCACGGAGCTAGAGATACAGCATCTGGAACTTTCTGGAATCCAGGGCAGTGCTACAGCCCACCTCCAGGAGGCCGTAGCTTCCTTATACTTAGTACGTTGAGCGCACAGCTGAGGACAGATGAGCACCGTGAACATTTTCTAGAAACTGTCCTGGCTTGCTTTTTGCTGCTATGGTAAACACCATTATCAAAGTCAACTTGGAAAATACTCTTGTCAGGGCAGGAACTCAAGGAAGACTCTGGAGGCAGGAACTGAGACAGAGGTCATGGACAATGCTACACACTGGCTTGCTCCTCATACCTTGCTCAGCCTACTATCTTCTATACCCCAGGACTACCACTTGCCCTGGGTTGCTGCTACTCACCGTGGGCTGGCGAGCCCCCCCCATCAACATCAAGCATTTTTACTAGAGAAAATGTCCTTCAGGCCAATCTGATGAGGCACTTGCTTAATTGCAATTTCTTCTTCCCAGATGACTCTAGTGTGCACCTAGTTGTCAAAAACCTAATAGTATAGCATCTTTGAAAGTCTCTGGACACTATTGAACTTCAAGACACTGGGCATTGTGCCTAGCCTTTCACCCACACAAAGACTCAACTAAGGCTTTGAAAAAAGCATGTTTGTTTCAGTTCACCGGGTGTTTTGGGGGCCAGTGAACCTATTGACATTGCCAGATATCTGAGGGAACTTTTATTCTACAAAGTTCCACCTTTCCCAGTTAAATTATGTTTCTTTAAATGATTTCCTCAAGTACTGAGATTCGAACCCAGCACTTTATACTAAGTTCCAGCCTTAGCAGCATTCCTATACCACACACACACAAACACACACACACACATCTATTTGTAATGACTAGTCACTCTATGTGTAGTAATTAGTTTTACAGATAACATTAAGGATCTGTGGGTTTGGTGGCAACCAAATGGGATGGCTCACACCTTTATTCCAGTGACTGGGAGGCTGAGGTAGGATGACTGACAAGAGCTTAGTGTAGGCTTGGACTACTGAGACCTTGTCTCAAAAAAAA
>NW_022196904.1:104318386-104324274 GCF_008632895.1 Mastomys coucha | reverse complement strand
AAAAAAAAAAAAGAAAAAGAAAAAGAAAAAGAAAAAAAAAGAGAAAAGAAAAGAAAAAGAAAAAAAGGTAATAAAAGACTTCGTAACAACAGTGTACACAATATCGACTGTGAGCTCAGTCCAGTTACCTTTTCCCCATCTATTTGCCTAATGTGCACTCTCTACCATTGGCTAGCCATTTGTAAGAGGGGAAGACAAAATTTGGGGTGAAATGTCCCTGGGCTTGAATGCTGTTCTTTTCTTCAACAAATGGGAATGGCTGGCCCTCCTCCTCTCTAGGTCCAGAGACAAGAGAGACAGGACTCCCTGAGAATTGTAAGTAACCTCAGCCAAGCGCCCTCACAACCGAACTCAGGACCCAGAGGGTGCTTGAACTAGCCATTCCTGAAACAACTAAGAGGGAACGGCTGGGTTTAAGAGGGAACGGCTGAAAGCCTGCTGTCAGCTCACCCCAAGGGGAACACAGAGAACTTTACTCAGTATTTCAGAGGAAACCGACTGAGCAGAGAGTCAGGCAGACAGAGCAAAATCGAGAACCAGCACAGCTCTCTTTAACTAGCAGGAGGCTGGGATTTCCCAGGTACCCATAGTCTTTACTCTCCTCTTCCTTTGTCATTTCTGTTTATGGAGGTTGACCTGTTTTTCTCAGGAGTTCTACAAAAATATACCCTGGAATTTGCTGGATATTTGGCTTCAAGGACAGGAAAATGTCCCAAGGTCCTGTGTCTTAGAAACAGCAGGCCCAGCCAGATCCCTGTGTCTTTTTTCTAAATGGAGTTGTCTCCACTCACACAAAGCCTTGTCTCTTCTGGGGCCGGGACACATGACTGGGCAGGGGCTCCAACTCCACAGAGAAAGCTTTCTAGGCCATTATCTCCTCAGGACGCAGCAGGAGCCAAAGTAGGTGTTATTAGCCGCCTCTGTAGGGGTAGGCTGCATTCTCTAGACACTCAGGAGAGCAAGCTGGCTGGACAAAGGACAAAAGGCAAGACATTATTTTTAAAAAGGCAAAGGAAGTGGTAAGAAAAGGAGGAAAAAGCGAAACCTGGTAAGTTGGGACCAGACCGTTCCCCAAACAAGGAACCCCAGCAAGTTTCCAGCCTCCTTGTGCCTGTGGAGGCAAAGATGGCAAAAGGAAAAAGGCTTTCAGAATACCATTAAGATATGAATCTTCAAACCGTGACGACTACTAAATCCCACAGAGCCTGGCCCAGAAAGGAAGGGATTCCCCTGGACTTGCAAGCCAATCTCTCTTTCCGTATCCAGTACACTTTTATCTTCCTGTGCTTAAGAAAAATGTAGCTTTCATCCTTTGAAATCAGCCAACTTAAGGAAAGCCCCTAATGATGTTGCCTCTCCTGGCTTAGTTATGTGTGACGTTTGCCATAAGAACTTGTCGTGGTAATTACTTCAAACACATATTCAGGACAACCCAGCCCAAGGGCTGTGCCGACAGGTGAAGGTAGGTACCATCATACTAGGCTACTAGCCGGGCATACTAGTGCACACTTGTCTCCTTTCACTTTGACAGAGGCAGAGTTAAGACAATGAAAGAGTTGGTGGCTAGCCTGGGCTATATAAGGGGATCTTGTTTCAAAAAGGATATCAAAAATTCAAATATTTAACCATCAACTTGGTTACTTCATCTCTATGAGACTGATAGTATATCCTTCTCTCCTCTTCTCAGACCCTCCATTTTTCCCTCTGCAAAAATGGGACAGACAACAGACAGTGGGATAGGAGGGAAGGGCTACGTGACTCAGCATCTCTGTGGCTTGGCCTGCTTTCAGGATCTGCACTGTGTTACTGTTGATGAAGCTCACCATTGATGGTCCTCTGTAAGGTAGGGACATGGCCACATACTCAGCTTTAGCCTCCCAGTTAGGATGTCACACGACAGGAAACTTGACTGTTGGGATAGACAGAGCCAGGTGTCAGATAGGATGAATTTATTAAAGCACAGTGTCTGATTAGTCATTCTATAGTGGGTGTCTGTCTTTGAGATGTCTTGTAGGTTGGCTAGGCAATTGAGTGCTTGGCATGTATGATTTACCAATATAGGCCATTTATTTCTTGAAAAATCTAAAATACTAATAGATGGGTTAGGGTTATTTGCTAAACAAGGAAATGAATATCTAACAAGATTCATGCAGAATACACTGTAGGAATTCATTTTGTTTGCAGCCCACAGGGGGAGTTTTATCTCTTTTTCCCAAGAGGCAGCCAACACACAAGATGCCTTTATTTTTTTCCTCATCTTGGATGCAGATCATGAGCTTCATTATGGACCTGAAGTTGATGTTAACTATGTCTAATGTCAGCTCCTCTATCATCATCCAAGACTTCCCCATATACCTATGATGTCTTCCAGATGAACCTCTTCAACTCTGGCCTCCTGGTATATATTGTATGGAAAGAAATGAAAGCCTGCTGTTTTAAGCCACTTGATCCAAAAGCAGTTGTTTGATAGTCATAGGAAGCTAGCACAGGGGTCTGGGCTGTCTCCCACAGGTCCTGATCTTCCCCATCCTCTGGCGCTTTTTTTTAACATTCAAACTTAACTCAAAGTTGTTTCTTTCCCTGTTCAGTTCTGTGTGTTCATCCAGTCTTCCAAATCCATTGTTTGTTTGTTTTTTGAGGCAGATTGTCATGTAACCCCTTCTCAGCAGTGGATAATGCTACACACCTGTAATTCTAGTGCTTGGAAGGCAGAGACAGGTAAATTCCCTGGGAGATCTGGCCAAATTCCTTCAGTTCTAGGCCAATGAGATCATCTGCCTCCAAAAATGAAATGGACAGTGTCCTGAGGAATGGTACCCATGGTTGACCTCTGGCCTTTACATGCATGTGCACACCATATACACATGTATATGTATGTATACATACACATGAACATGCAAACACAAATACCACTCTAGCACAGTGGTTCTCAATCTTCCTCAAGCTGTGACCATGTAACACAGTTCTTCTTGTTGTGGTGTTGCCCAAACCATAAAATTATTTCATTATTACATCTTAATTGTAATTTTGTTACTGTTATGAATCATAATGTAAACATCTGTGTTTTTCAATGGTCTTAGGAAACCTCTGTAAAAGTTATTCAACACCCAAGGGGGTTATGACTCACATGCTCAGAACCACTGGAGCAGATATTCCCTAGGGCATCTAGGAATGACAGCAGTTGTGCTCGGCCCTGGGCATCCCCGATCTCTTTTCTTTTTTCTGCCTTCAGCTAAGATCTTGCAGATTCCTTCCTTTATGACCTCTCGAGTATCACTATGTGCTTCTATCTTGGCTGTCTGTAACCAACAGACAGCCTCTAGTCCAGGTTTCTCACCCTTCCTTGTCCCCATGCTCCTCATACTTGGAGTCTGCATCATTAGATCTGTTGCAAAGGGATGCCTCATGTTACCCCCAGGTTCTTGTGTTCCTCAAAACCAAAGGGAGACCATTTGATCTAGTTCATGTCTGTCTCCATTAATGGGAGTCACATGGCTGAGCTCTGAGAAAGCTTGTGCATGGACCCAGGAAGGACCACCTCCATTCAATCCAATTTAACTATAAGAATAACAGCGTTGAAAAACAATCTTTAGCAATAAATGCTACGGTGAATTATGTAGCAAATCATAAGCATTGCCCCCAATATTATGCCTGCAGAAAATGGCCTTTTGCAGCTAATTGTTAACCAGGAATCTCGTTCATTAATTCAAATGGGCCAGTGTTTTTAAATGATACTGTCATATAAATGCAATGTGAAGGTTTACGTGCAGATCACTCGAAGGTATCTCTTTTCTTTCTTTCTCTCTCTTTTTCCCTTTTGGCAAAGCAGACTAATGCTGCATTATGTTTTATTGTGCAATAAAATTATGTGCTAAAATTATGCTCATAAATGTACGCAAATGTAAACCAAGCTATTAGTTATGTTTTCACAGATAAAAGTCATTAGCATAGCTATCAAACTCTTCTCCCATTTGAATAACAGAATTATGTCTAGAGTCTCAAGCTAGCTTGCTGGGGCTCAGTCTCCCCGAAACAAGTGTAAATCTTGTTACCCATGGGAACAAGTACCCTGACCTGACTTCAACACCCAGTGCAGAGCCATGACCTGCATAGAGTCCTCTGGGGTCTCCAGCTGAGAAGGGGACCACTCAGGGACTCTCAGCATCTCACATCACTGGGAAGTCATTCTTAACACCTCCCCACCTACTTCCTGCTAATTAGACTTATTGAAAAACAATTGTGGATCTTTGGAGATTTCAGGAGGCTGACAGCATCTTTTAGCAACAGTCACAGGAAAGCAGGGTTTCATGTATAATTCATGAGGTACATGGTCATCCTGGTGGGAAATTATTTCCTCTGACAGACTCGGGTGGTAGTGGTGTCCTGTCAGAATGGCCTGCAGTGTATAATTAAAACCTGAACAGAACAAATTAATGCTGATTACTTTACAAACAGTTTGAAAGCTTAGATTCTGTTCCCTGTCTTACAAGAAGAAAACAGATATTCAAAGATGTGGAGATAGGCCCCCTCCTCCCTGCACTAATGATTCCACTAATAAAGAGCCCTTGAAGAGATGTTACACTTAACATTCTTTGTCCTCCAATTTGCTTCTGGGATATTCAACAGCACGGGGATCAAACCAAAAATATGACAGATGCTATGCTGGGTGGGTCTCTGTCTCCTCCTGATATGTGGTTTTGTCTCTCTAGGCTGATGGAACAAAGCGTTAGCATGCAGAGAATATGAGGGCCAGAAGGCTCACCCAGTTAGTCATTCTTCTGGTTTTATCAATAAGGCCACTGAAAATGATTGGTCCAGACTTAGCCGGAGCCACAGTGAGGTCATGAAAGTGCCAATGTAGAGCTCCTTCTAAGTTTTTGCATTTAAAATATCAATGGCAATATACTGTTGACTACTCTTTGTTCTTTTCTTTTTAGCTTTTAAGTTGAATTTGTTTATTTTATATGTGTTCATGGTATGAGTTTCTCTCTCTCCCTCTCTCTCTCTGTCTTTCTCTCTCTCTCTGTGTGTGTGTGTGTGTGTGTGTGTGTGTGTGTGTGTGTGTGTGTCTGTGTGTGATATAAGCACCCATGTGCTGTGGTGTGCCTGCAGAAGGCAGTGGACAATTTGCAGGACTCTGTTCTCTTCTACCATGTAAGTTCTGGGGATCAAACTCAGGTTATCAGGCTTGGTGGCAGGTACTGTCATCTCACCAACCCTGAAGGCTATTCTTTTTGAGCACTGAGTATGTACTGAGCTTTGTGTTAGTATCTCATTTGCTCCTCAAAGCTCAATGAAATTCATGCTATGGCTAGCCCCATATTACAGGTGAAAAGAATTCCCAAGGCACGTGCATTGGCCAGATGACACTTGGCTGAATATATGAATGCTCAGTGAGGAGATTAATGTTGCGGCTCTCCATCCTTGTAGACAGGAGTCTTGCTCCCTGATGTTTTTGCTAGAACTCTTGTATGGATCTTCTGACCAGTGTGTCTCATTGCTTCTAAGTTTAATCTTTTCAGATGAACTCTTCACCCTTCCATCAGGGCTAGCTTTCAGAAGCAGCCTGAAATAACTAATGGATTTAATACACCTTGATTTAGTCTCTATGACCTAACCAGAGTAGGGTATGCATTGGTAAATGAAAGGCATGGTACTCACCGTTCAGAGCATGTCCCTGGGGTGGGGAGAGAACGGGATTCCAAGGACATGGTGTCTTCATGTCAAAATTACAATTCTTTTTTTTTTAATTTTTTAAAACTTTTTTTAATTTTATTTTTAAACTTTTATTGCATTATGATGAGAAAAGTTACATGGTTTCAATTTATCTGAATTAGGTAGACCCATTGGATGACAATCAACGAATTTCTTTCTTTTTTTTTTTTTTA
>NW_022196904.1:104311545-104314159 GCF_008632895.1 Mastomys coucha | reverse complement strand
GTAGCCTGGGCTGGCATTTGTGTTCTTGTAGGGTCTGTATGACATCTGCCCAGGATCTTCTGGCTTTCCTAGTCTCTGGTGAGAAGTCTGGTGTAATTCTGATAGGCGTGCCTTTATATGTTACTTGACGTTTTTCCCTTCCTGCTTTTAAAATTGTTTCTTTGTTTAGTGCATTTGGTGTTTTTATTATTATGTGACGGGAGGAATTTCTTTTCTGGTCCAGTCTATTTGGAGTTCCATAGGCTTCTTGTATATTCATGGGCATCTCTTTCTTTGGGTTAGGGAAGTTTTCCTCTATAACTTTGTTGAAGATATTTACTGGCCCATTACCTTGGGAGTCTTCACTCTCTTCTTTACCTAGTATCTTTAGGTTTGGTCTTCTCATTGTGTCCTGGATTTCCTGGATGTTCTGGGTCAGGAGCTTTTTGCTTTTTGCATTTTCTTTGACTGTTGTGTCAATGTTTTCTATGGTGTCTTCTGCCCCTGAGATTCTCTCTTCTATCTCTTTGAACCTCCAAAGTTACAATTCTTAAGCTTAGATTCAAAGCACCAGTGCTTCTCATTAATTTCTCCATCTCCACTTCTAGCAGCTCTTTCAGCATCAGACCAGAGGAGGGAAAAGAAGAGAGTGGATCTCAGCTGTATTTCTTCTCTGAAAAGATCTGTGATATTAAACTCTAGGCCCTTTTGGCTTGTTTGAAGTACAGATCATCAGAGCTAAAATTCTCTTCCCATGAATGGAAAAAATACATGCCACTGTGAGTAAGTCATGTTTCTATGCAGGGACTTAATATGGTTTCATTAAAAGAATATGGAATAAAGCCTGATGTGGCATCAAATTCTTGTATCTACATTTTATCTCTATGAATATGTATGTGTGTGTGTGTGTGTGTGTGTGTGTGTGTGTGTAAGAAAGGTTCATTATACCTTGCTCTTGTGACAGAGTTGCCTCAAGCTTTAGCATGCTTTGGAATCTCTCTGACCCTAAAACAGACTTATAGATTCTTCCTATAGGATTTAAAACATCAGTGGGATGGGTCTAGGAATTTGTGTCTCCTTATTGGTGAAGCTTAGAAAACCATAAGAGAATCTTTGTCCTGTGGTATTTGTGAGTTTCTCTCTTTTGTTCTTGATTGAGGTTTATCAGAGTATCTTTTACTGTATAGCTCCATGATGAATAACTGCATATTTAGACATACATGTATGCACCATTCAGCCCAGCACCCCTGAAGAATCCCTGTGCCCATTTGCAAAGAAAACAGTTATGATGTCTAGTGTTCCATCAGTGTGGATTTGCTTGTCCCTGAATGTTTATGACTAGAAAGAAATAGTATGTGTTCTGTGCCTGATTCTCTTGCTCATTACAAAGATTCTCCTTTGTTGTATTTAACAGTCCATTCTTCCTCATTGATATATAATGTCCTGTTGTTTACATATCCTGTTCCACCCCATTGTAGAAGATTAACCCCTTCTTCCCTGTGCTTATTGTTAAAGGACATTTTTGGACTATGACTCGTAAAGGCACCTGTTTGGGAAGTCATAAAGACTCATTATTTCTCTTAGGCAGAAACTCAAGTGTGTAATTTCTAGGTCACAGGGAATAGATTTGGTTACCTTTGGTCAATTCTTCTGCTATTCCAAAGTGGTTGTACCAACTTCTATCACTGTCAGCAATGCCTGGGCATTCTAGTTGCTCTACAGCCTCAGCAGCATCTACCACTGATGTCTTATTTTAGTAATTTTTCTGAGTGTGCCTATGGGTTTTTGTTGTTGTTGTTATTGTTTTAAAATTAAGTATAGCTTCTCTGGTTTATAGGTTATTGAGATGTTCTTTTTTTCCCTTTTACTTCTGCTTTCTTCCTGATAAACATCTGAAAGAAGAATACTTTCAAGTCCAAGCAAGTTATCATGGGTGGTAATATAGTAAATTCTGGCACTAGACTTGATCAAGTAGAGGGAAAAAAAAGGGAGAAGTAGCATGCACATGTACAGAGAGGAGCCTGAGGCCAGAAGCAGCATGAAACATGTCCTAGAGTTGGAGTAGCTTTGACTGGCCTGGCTCCAGGAATAACATCTGCAACTCTATCAGGGTGAATATGTGTGGTTTGGGCTGAATTATCATTATTTGGGATATGCTTTGTGGGACTCCAAGATGTTTCAGTAGTGTTCTCTCATTGTAGATTGGTCTATCTGTGCTGTGCATGTGTGTGTGTGTGTGTGTGTGCTCATGCACATGTGTGTTCCTATGTGTACACATATGTATGTAAATGTCTGTGCATTTGTGTGGAGGCGAGAAATGTCTTATGGCATTGCTATAAGCTTGTTTGTATGTGTATACACATGTACATGTATGTGCACATATGCATGTATATGTGGAGATCAGAGGTCAAACTCAAGTGTCAATTTTTTTTTTAAATTTTAGATATTTTCTTTATTTACATGCAAATTTCTCCATTCCCAGTTTCCCCTCCAAAAAACAAAGAAACAAACAAAAACAACAAAAACAAACCCCTGTTGCCTCCCCCTTCCCCATGCCTGCCCCACCCCCCCGCCCTCTCCCACTTTCTGGCCCTGGCATTCCCCTACACTGGGGCACAGAACCATCACAGGGCCG
>NW_022196904.1:104276555-104311062 GCF_008632895.1 Mastomys coucha | reverse complement strand
TACCTAAGAATTTCATAAATTTATTGTTTTTAATAGCTGAGTAGTACTCCATTGTGTAGATGTACCACCCTTCACTTTATTTTCTGAAGGTATACTCTCTCATGAGCCCAGGAGTCACAAATGTAACTAGACTGACTAGCCAGTGAACCTCTAGAATTTGCCTATCTCAGCGAGTGCTGGGATCACAGCAGGTGCTCTCATACTCTGAGCTTAAGTCCCTGTGTTTATACAGCATGCACTTTACTGCATCCACCATCATTCCATCCCTATTTATTACATGGTTCTGTGATGTAGCCAGCAGTTAGCTAGCTGTCTTGATGAATGGGGGTCTTGCTCTAGCTGAAGCAGTCCTAGAGGCTACTGCTGGGGCTGGCTTTGTGTTGTCCCCCTACCTCCAGCCATAAAATCCATTCTACCCTCCAGTCCTGAGTCTGGTGTGTGGTCATGGCCCCCCGACCCTGTCCCCCAAAAGGAAATGCCTGACTCTGGTCCACCAGGCTTCCAAGTCCCTGTAGAGTCCAAATAGTCCAAGTTAAATTCCCAGCTGCAGGATCTCAAAACTAGGCCTTCTCTGAGCACAGTGTGGGGGTGGAATGCTAGCTGCTAGCTCACTTCCCTGGTTCCCCAGGAAAAGGCTTTTTCATGCTGAATCTTCCAGACATATGGAGTAAGACAAATAGTCTTCCACTGGGAGCCTAGACTCCCTCCCAGATCCTGTGACTCTCTTTTCCCACGGAAAGAGCCCTGACAATGTCAAGCAGTAGTGATTTTGGGGACAGTTCATCACACTTCTTTGGGACTTGGTTTCATATTGATGGTGGCAGTGTTAACAGGTGACCCTTCAGCCATCCCTTTCCATATTAAATGACAGCCATGTGCCTGGTTCTTTTATTCCTCCAAGCTTCAATGCTTTGTCCTATGCTCCACATGGGACCTCCCACTTTGAATTCTCTCCATGTAGGTTGTTGTTTCTGTTAGCCTCTAACTTCTTCTTAGAGCCCTGGGTAGAGTTAGGGCTCCGTTAGGACTGCATTCTCCTCAAGTGTGTCTTCTGGTCAATTTAATTATTGCCGTAAATTCTTGCATTTCTTGACAATAAATGCTCACCAGCACTTGAAGTGAAATCTTATGGTTACCTTTTTTCTGTTTTCTCTCTTTTAGAGCATGAGGTTTTTGGCATGGCAGCAATATTGAGGAGCCCCACTGTGCTGTTATAGAGCAAAGCAGCATTTATGGGCTTGACTAGGACTAGGGATGGGAGGTGTGGGAGGGGGTGGGAGGAGATCTGTTCTCTATCTTAGCAAAGAGGAAGCAGAGATATATATATATATACCTTCTCAGCCTGAAATTCAGGGAGCTGGGATTAGAGATCAGGGCAAATATACAGAAGGAGGAACGCAGACTTGTAAAGTCTGCCTGCAGAATGCCATCATGTGTCTCTGAATGCCAGCTCCCCACAAGGCACCATTCTCCATGCCTAAGACTCCAAGTCCAGAGACAAAAATGTCTCAGTGTACACTCTACCCCAATCGTCACAGAATTCATATTGTCCACGGGCCAAATGAAGAGGGTATATAATTACCATAGGAGTGACTTTGTAGTAAAATTTTTAAAAAAGTAAAGAAAAGAAAACTTTTTAAAGCAAGGCTCAAATTTTAAAAGACAGTTAGTGTATGTAGTTGAGGAAATTAAAAAGTTTTAAGTTGATGATCAAAGTTAATGATAACCAGTTTGGTAGATAATATCTTCATCCTATATCACACAAGGGGTGGGTATTCAACTGTTTATGTAAAACGGCTACAAATGAAGAGGTGGGGAGACAGCAGATATGCTCTTGTTATCTATGGCTATACAATCAAGTTCCTGTCTCATTGTCTGCAGGGTAGAACTGTGGCCTAACTTAGCTGTCTCTTCTTACTTCAGGTCTCCTGGGAGGCTGCAGTGAAGATGTTAGCTAGGGAAGCTATGCTCTCAAGGTGTACTGGAGAAGGCCACTTTCCAGACTCAGTCACTTGAGAGCCACTGGACTCTATTGCTACCAGGGTTTTGTACTGAGACCCTTAGTTTTTGCTGGCTGCTGTCTAGAAGCCACATTTGGTTCTTGGCCTCCTGAGCTTCTCTGGAGGACAGATCAGAAGAGCATTGATAAAGTGCTTGTGTAGAATCTGCAAGGCCCCGGTTTTAGCCCCCAGAACTGTAAAAACAATAGCAGACAGTGGCACTTTGCCTTATCAAGTTGAAGATGAGACAGAGAGACAGTGTGGAGGCCCGTCCCTTATAAACTCACCTTTGAAGTACAAACTTTCATCCCTCATTTATTCTGCCCCTTAGAAGCAAGCCAAAAGGTCTAGCCCATCCACAAGGGGAAAGGATTACACACAGGCCATGACTATCAGGGAGTCAGATAACAGGGGTCTATCATGGCAGTTCACCACTATAAGGAGGCTATCCTCAGCTTCTGTGGAGGTGGAGAAAATGGTGGTGAAACTAGGAGGAGCAACTGTGCTTTAGCAACGATGCTAAGAACAGTCAAGAACTATTGACTTCCTGGTTTAATGAACACATTAAGACCCAGGCACTGTCTCGCAACACATCAATGTGCATTGTTTGTCATAGGCTTTTGATTTGAATGCTTGGTCCCTGGATACTAGCACTATTTGGCAGAACTCTGAAACTCTAGGAAGTGAGGCTGAGGAGGAGGAGGAAGTAGGTCACTGGGGCAGGTCCTTTGGAGTCTGTGATCCTCAACTGCTTGAATGCTTCCTGGTTGGCCATGCTGTGAGTAGCTCTCTCCATCACTAGTTCCCCTTGTCACAATATTTAGCCTACACTTGTGAAAGCCAGTGACAATGTACTTTGCCCTCTGAAACTTTGAGCCAAAATAAACTCTACCTGCTTCCAAATTGTTCTGTCAGGAATTTTGACCCAGTGAAGCAAAACACAATATAGATACTGAGGATAAAGATGTGTGAGCTTTTTTGTACAGTAACTGGCCCAAGAATTTACTATAGAAAAATAGACACACATGGAAGAATGTTCCAGGATCATTGAGACAGTGTTTGTGAGAGTGAAAAGCATAATATAAATGACAGTAGTTTTAATACAAAGCTTTTAGCTCTTATGTAAATATAATGATTTAATTATAGGAAATAAAGACTTGATATCTTCCTATTATCATTCCATGGCATAAAATAACAAATTAGTCATTGGATTGGATCGGATTAGAATGTTTGATTTTTAAAAACTGCTATTTGACATGCTGACTTGAGTTTTATTTAAAAAAAAAAAAAACAACTAAATGAATTTTGGCTTGAGATCAGAACTTCCCAGCGATTTCTGAAACGGCTCTCAACATATTTCTGTCACAGTGTACCGCATATGTATGTAAAGCGGTGTCCTTAGCACTGAGTATTATAAAACCAGAATACTGATGGACTCTGAAAAGTGGTAAAGATGCTCCATGTCCTGCAGTATCAAATATTCACAGGAGTGAGTCTCCATGTAAGAATAAATGAGCACCTATCTAGTCAGTATGCATTTACTTCCATCTTTTTTTTTTTTTTTTTTTTTTTTTTTTTTTGGTGTTTTCGAGACAGGGTTTCTCTGTGTAGTCCTGGCTGTCCTGGAACTCACTCTGTAGACCAGGCTGGCCTCGAACTCAGAAATCCACCTGCCTCTGCCTCCCAAGTGCTGGGATTAAAGGCGTGCGCCACCACCGCCCGGCTTTACTTCCATCTTTAGTAAGTGGTAAAATTATGCCTGTGTTAGTTGTATTTGTGATTGTTTTTCAACAACAACAACAACAACAACAACAAAAACCATGCTAAGAGCCACCTAAGGAAAGGGTTCATTTTGGTTCATTTGAAGCTACAGTCATGCTGCAAAATCATGGTTTCAGGTGAGGGAAAGCAGCCGGTCCCCATTGTACTCACATGGGAAGCAGAGGGAGACGAATAGGGGACTGGGCTCACTCTCTGCTATCCAGCCTATGGAATGGTGTCATCTGTATTAATATGGATCTTTTCATCTCAACCTGATCTAGAAAGTTCTTCAGAGACCCCCAGAGGCTTGCCTGTGTAGTGATCTTGGAGGCTTTCAAGTTGACAATCAATATTAGCCATCATAATACCTGCCATAAAGCATTTTGAAATAAATTTATGACTCATTGCCAGTAAACATTTGGCGTGTACACCCAGGGTCACATAAAAAGACTTCTTTGGTGGAACAGGTTGAGAAACCCTGCTTTACCTGCTTTACAGGTGACCAGGGTTGGGCCCAGGCATGCGGTGAGGGAGAGGAGGACAGATCTACAATGCTAAGGAAGTTATGGGATCACTGTTCATGCCCGTGTCACTTCTCCCTTCCTCACGTTGGTTCTGATGGAAATAGAAAGAGTAGACCTGGGGGAAACTTGGAGACCTTGTTGCAATATTAGAGGCTACGAGGAATCTTAGAATTCTTTTGGGAGAAGCTTGGACATGTCTTTATGATAGATTTCAAGCTAGTAACAACACATCCAAGGATGTTTTTTAAGAAATGTAATTAATTCATTTTATTTGTTTAAATTGTGTGTGGGTACACTCAGGTCAGTACAGTTGCTTGTGGAGGCCAGAAGAGAACATCAGATGCGCTGAAGCTGTACTTATAGGTAAGGGGACTTGTGTGGGTGTTGGTAAGCAATCTCAGGTCTTCTGCAAGAGCAGTACTTACTAACCTCTGAACCATCTCTCTCTCCAGCCTCCATGCATTCTTTGTTGTGAGCCAGCTGAGAGAGAATGGTGGTGTAAGGTAGGAGTCCAGAAGCAAAGGACAGGCTCAGGAGGCTTCCTAGAGGAGGAACCTAGGTCTACTCACCTCAAAAAGACAAATAGGTATTAATCATCCAAAGGGGAGAAAGCAGGAAAGGAGGAAAGTGACAGAAAAATAAAAGTCTTTAAGAGAGATTTAGCAGGCCTGGAGCAGGGCAGATTATGGACTGTCGGATGCTGAGTCCAGAGGGAGAAGACAGGTGCAGGCAGAAAATGTAACTAGTGCAGGGAAGGGTCAGAATTACACCCTGAGGGCTAGCTCTGCTTTCACCTTTTCTTAGCCTCAATTCTTCCTTTTAAAATCAAAGCCTGCCTTGCGCCTCTTCACCCCGCCCCCACCTTGTCTCTCCCACAAAAACAGGGCAGGTTGAGAGCTGCAGCAGCAAGGGCATTTAAGTGTTTCTGCAGAGATGGCTTATGGCTTCAGAACTACCCACGTGGGATCACTGGCCCGTGGTCCTTGACACTCGGTAGTGAACAGGATTTGCCTGAGTCAGATAAATAACTGCAGACTAGGGGCTTCTCTGTGTGGAAGCGTCTGAGATGGATGAACTACAAGAGGATCCAGAAGAATCATGGTGACTGGAGTCCTGGAGGCTGGCCTGTCCAGCTGCCTTTGTCTTCCTGCCCCAAACTCACTCCATTGTGGTTACAGTGCTCAGGCAGGTTCTCAGAAAGCCTGGGAGCTGGGAGCTGTCACTTTGCAAGCTGCATTCAGTGGGCAAAGACTTTGAGTGATGTTGTGTCTCTTGATTGTTTAACAGTTATGATCCCAGAACTGTTGTTTAAATTCCCCCAAACCTAAGATTCCTGTCTATTAATGAGAGAAATGATAACCTCAGAAGGTAAAGAGCCCCTCTGTACCTCTGCAAGCAGACCATCAGTTTCTCTCCTCCTCCTCCTCCTCCTCTTCCTCCTCTTCCTCCTCTTCCTCCTCCTCCTCTTCCTCTTCCTCCTCCTCGTCCTCTTCCTCCTCCTCCTTTTCCTCCTCCTCCTTCTCCTCTTCCTCCTCCTCATTTTCCTCCTCCTTCTCTTCCCCCTCTTCCTCCTCCTCTTCCTCCTCTTCCTCCTCTTCCTCCTCTTCCTCCTCCTCCTCCTTTTCTTCCATCTCCTCCTTTTCTTCCTCCTCCTCTTCCTCCTCTTCCTCCTCCTCTTCCTCCTCCTCTTCCTTCTCTTCCTCCTCCTCTTCCTCCTCCTCTTCCTCCTCCTCCTCCTTCCTCCCTGCCCCATCTCTCAGCATTTAGATAGCTGTTTTGCTTGTCTTGGACAAGCCTTTGATGTTCTTCTGAGTTATGTAAAGACAATTCCCAGATCCTATTTTCAAAAGCAGCGGTCAAGATGACAGAAAGGTTTCCTGCTCTGCCTGGGGAATGAATGACTGTCTTAGGATGAAACACCATGACCCAAAGCAACGTGGGGAGGAAAGGGTTTCTGTCAGTTTACAACTTTTAGGTCACACTCCATTGCTGAGCGAGGAGAAGCTAGTTTCCTCTTAGCAGCCTGGCAGGGCAAGAGATTGCTTCTCCCTTTTTGTGCTGAGATGAAGGATGCTCCTGAAAGGAGGGAGGGCGTAGTTTTTCTATAAAGTACAGGAGGCAGATGTGAGTTCAGACACAAACCAGCCTGTGGTTGATGTGTGACTCTGCAATACAACAATCTTAGTCCTTGAGGAATCCCTCTGGGACTCAGTGTTCCCATCTATGAAATGGAGGTGATGATATGAATGTCACGGTTTCACTTTTTATTTTTTTTATTTTTTTGAGATGAGAAATCTTGAATTTGATAATGTGGCCAAGCATGTTCTTAAATATCTGATACTCCTGTCTACTTCTCTAGTGCTAGCCTTACACATAGAAGGCACCAAGCCCAGTTTATATGGTGATGAAGACCTAGCTCTGGGCTTCCTGAATGCTGGATGACCATTCCTACAATGAGCTTTATCCCCAAGTCCTTCACTGCAGTTTTGATGTGGCTGAATGTCCCTGGCTGTGAGAATTAAGAAGCTGACTGGTGTCATTAGCTTTGGATGCTTCAGGTGGCTGTTCAGGCACTCCCACTGCTTTATCTTTGGGGTAAAAATCCTCGCCAGATATTCTGACAGTGAGTAGATGTGGTCTAAGTGAGGAGCAGTGGCTCCATGCACAGCCAGCTTTTCAGAGAGAATGAAGAATTAGAAAGAAAGATATACCTGTTGTTATATTCTCCAGTTGAGTGTTTAAGCTGTTCATGTCACACATGGGACTCCATCTCTTCCAAAATTCTAGTGCTTTTGCTTGGGTAATCCCTAGCTTCTCCTTAATTGGACAGAGAGAGAGAGAGAGAGAGAGAGAGAGAGAGAGAGAGAGAGAGAGAGAGAGAGATCCTCCTGTATCCACTATGGCTCCAATCATGAAACAGCAGCTCCAGGTGCTGAGCCCTTGGCTATAGGAGACTGGGCTCTGGTGTCGCTCTCTCTTACTGAATGCAAGCTGAAGCTAAAGGTCAAGGTGATTTTCTCTCTTTTATAACATCATAAAAAAGCATCTCATTCTTCAGACACTTCTTGGGGGCTCATGTCCAGGTCACGATTAGCAGGTAATCTCATAGTCCTGTGATCCATCAAGGCCTGTAGCCTGTCTGCCAAAACCCACTGCAGGGGAGAGATTGCTTCTGTCCCAAGGATGATCTACTCCCATGGCATTAAAATCAAACCAGCTTCCTTTAAGTCTTTTTTTTTTTTTTTTTTTTTTTTTTTTTTTTTTTGCCTATCTGGAGTTGATGCCCGCAGCCTTTGGCCTCTTGCTGGTGTGGTTTTCTGGCCACCGCTTGCCTTTTTAAAGAGAATGCTGTCCTTAATCACTTAGGCTTCCCTGGGGTCTTGCCACAAAAATGAGTGGCAGGAGACGAGTGGAATCTAGATTTTTCTAGTATACACGCAGTGCAAAGACCATCTCCTACACTGTGATGCCCATTCTTAGATTTATTTCTTGATGTTCTCTATAAAATACTCACTGAGTAAGGTCCAAGATTCCCTGGAAGCTGGCCATGGGGCCACCTTGAGGAATGATCAGAGCTTCCCACTGTTCATCCAGCTCAACCCAGACATCCAAGATGAGATAAGTAATACAGTGGCAGGAAGCAGCTCCTCTTGAGAGCCTGACCCTCCCTGACCCTTCCTGACCCTCTCTGAACTTTCCTGACACTCCCTGACTCTCCCTGATACTCCCTAACCCTTTCTAAAACCCTTCCTGACCTTCCACTGACCTTCCCTGATGCCCCTTGACCCTCCCTGGCCTCTGAACACATGGAGCCCTTGGGCCCTGCTCCCACAGTATCCCATGGTGTCCGCAATAGTCCACTCTAATTCTAGCCTTGGGAGAGCTGAATAGGAAAAGTAGCAGAAGGCTGGCTGTGTGGCAGACTGCTTCTCCAGTCCTGATATGCCTCTTCCAGACTGCAGCATTTGGTGATACAAGCTCATCTGTCTGCATGTGCTTTTAAAGAGAAGTAAGAATTGCTGATGTTTAACTGTTATGAGCCAGAAGAGGAGTTGGTTCTTTATAGATCTACCTAACTCAGGGGCTGGTTCATGGCAGCTACTCGTGTAGTTATCACGTTATCGCTATTATTTCCATGAAATTAAACAGATCTAAGTCTATCTGAGGCTCAGGTGCATCCTTTAAACCAGTGCCTTGTGGGAGTCTCTGGTCAATACCGGTTTCCTTCTTTCTGTGAGGCAAATACAACACAAACTTTTGAAGGGGCAGAGAGAGAGAGAGAGAGAGAGAGAGAGAGAGAGAGAGAGAGAGAGAGAGAGAGAGAGAGAGAGAGAGAGAGAGAGAGAGAAAGAGAGAGAGAGAGAGAGAGAACCGAAGGTGAAGGATGAAGTTCAATTTTTTGCACCATGAACTTTGCATGTCTCTACCTATAGAGAACTTTGACATTTGTATTCCTTCCGTCCTCCCCACTTCCCTCTCTCCCTCCTCTCTCTGGTTCTTTCCTAAGACAAAGCCAAACCACTTTAGTGTATTTGTGGAAAATACGCTCTTTAAAAGTAATTAATAAAGTAGAAAAAGTTGAAAGATGAATGTAGTGAAATAAGAAACAACCCGTACCGAGAACAAGCACATGATCCTGCGATTTCCGCATAGACAGAAAATATAGACCCCTAAAAACACTTAAATAAAATGAGCTCATAATTCTAAATACTATTTTAAAACACGAAAGCACCACTTTCAATTTCATTGGGATTTAACAGAAGAAAATACAGTCAAATAAGACTACAGAAGTTATTGAGGAAATATGTTTATTACCGTGGGATAGTATTTCGTGAGAACACTTCGAAGGTTAATCAGAAGAGGCCGTCATCATTTATTTTAAAAAAGAGATGATTCAGTTGTTCACAGGCCAGTATTACCTTCTCGCAGAAGATATCCCTCTCACAGCAGATATTTCAATGAAGAACCCCTTCTCAGGCTATCAAATGTCATCTGAACATTCTGGAAACTGTGAGTTAGGAACACCCATTTTACTGATTGGTAAAGTGATGATCAGAGGCATCCAAAGACTTCAATAGGGCCACAAGCACAGGGTGGGAAAAGAAGAGTGGAAAGCCACATCTGTTGGAACTTGGGGAACAGGGCCATGACCACACTCAGGTGTGACAGTCATATTTGGGCTGCAGAGGATGAGGGCATGAATCCTTTATGACCTCCTCCTGTCTCCCTTCCTAGCCAAGTAGAGAACCCCCCACTAGTCACTTTTCTAAAAACTCCTGGGTTACCTTACTAGTTTTACATCACTTAGACCAATGTCTCTGTATAAAGTAGTTCTATTTGTGCATCTATTTCATTCCCTGGCCATTTACTCTCTAGGGGGCAGGAGGGGTATATTGGTTACTTAAAAAAAAAAATCTGTGACCAAATTACTGAGAAAAAACAACTTACGGAAGAAAGAGTTGCAGGGGATCGTGCCCATCATGGCAGGAAGGTGCAGCTTCGAGAGTGCAGGGTGGCTGGTCACACAGAGTGTGACGTTTGCTGTCAGGAAGAAGAGGGAGATGAGGGCAGGTCTTAGCTTACTTTCATCTTCTTTTTTAGGCTGCGACCCTAGCCCATGGGATGGTGCTACCCACATTCAGGGTGGGTCTTCCCTCCCTTGCTTAATCCCCTCTGAAAACCCTCTTATAGACATGGCTAGGACTGTGTGTCTCTCTGGTGACTTTGAATCCAGTCAAGTTGACAATGAGGATTAAAGAAGCAACAGATCTGTGAGGGATAAAAGCCAACATTAAGGAAGACAGACAGCCATATGTTATCTTATGAGTGGAGCAAGGCAGATAAGGATGCTTCAGGTGGAGTTCTGCCAAGTTCACAAGACAGAGGAGCTTCAGCAAGAGCTATTGCTTACTGTTAGTCTAAGTTTCAGACAGATGCCTGCCTCCATTAGCGGGATCTTATTCCTAAATCCTTTTCTTCTTTTTCAGTTGACTGACCACCACTGCCAGAGTTTTGTTCGAGATGGACTTGTGTGTATTATCACTGGTTTCATAAGTTTGAGAAAGCGTTGTTTTTATATAATTTTATCATATGCTATCTTTTGCCCTGTTCACTTTCTTTCTCTAGGCACATTGTGAACATTGCTTTTTAGCTTTGAGCACTGCCCAGAGAGTGCTGAGATGAGGCAGGACTCAACACCTTTGATGCCTGCTCTCCCTGGCTGTCTGAATGCCTGAAGTATCATCATTTAACCAGCCAGTATCTTGAGGGCTTTGCATTTTCCCAGAATATGGCAAATCTTTTAGCTTCCATATTCAATTTTTAAAATTTGGATAATTAAAAAAATATACTTTTGGATTTGGATTCTTATCTTTTTGTTATTAAATGCTTTAAAATCAACTAGTTTCTCTGTATCAGCTCTCATGTCTTTGTCTTAATCTGCATTCCTCCATCTCAAACTTACATCCACATAAATAATTCACATTCCGAGAACTCTACTGCTTCTTTTCTCTCTAACTTTGGTGCTAGTTCAGTAATGAGGTGGCTTGGGTCCTTGGTTTGCTGCCTTAGATCCTCCATCTCCGTTTTTGTTTTTAAACTCATATTCTTGTCTTTCAGGCCTTACGTTTCTGGATTTATGTTCTTATTAACATGGTGTATAACACGAAAGGAGTGGTGACAGATTTATGTCTATTCTTTTCTGTGTTTTTACCAAAGCTGCTTTTTGGTTTTCTGCTTTCTTTTTCTTCCTCCACTTTCTATCTTTTTCTTTTTTTTTTAAATATATGTTTGCATAGTTCTCCTCTCAGTAAAGGGCAGATGTTTTGTGCCACCTTATCCCACCAACATCTCCTTTCCTGACGCTCAGTATAAGTTATCCGATACTCTTTCTTTGACTTGAAAGTAATGTTCCTACCAAGACTGCAACTCAGTGCAAGATGAGAGGAGCCATCCTTCAATCCATGCCTCCTTCCATCCAGTATGGTGGAGTAAGGCAGAAGACATATGTGGGCCTGAAGGCAGGTGAAGGAATGGGCACAGAACAGTTGGGGAAAGTATAACCCTTCACTATGAGAGCCCAGAGAAACCAATTTGAGAAGACAGGAAGCCACATTTCCTGTCCACGCAAAACTTAGAAGCACTCAGAATACAAGTCTGAAGAGCTTATGCTCTGGAGACAAATGGGTGTTTGGTCCGGACACTGTGATATCCTGGTTTTATAGTCTTGAACCTAGATTTCCTTCTCTGCAAAATATAATAATAATGGTAATACTACTACTACTACTACTACTACTACTACTACTAATAATAATAATAATAATAATAATAATAATAATAATAATAATAATAAAATCATTCTTACAGAATTGTTACGATGCTTAGACGAGTCAATGAAAGCAATCTTTACATCAGGCCTGACATCTTTAACAAAAGCTATCTCTTATTATAATTACTGATGTGCATAGGACTTGTAGGTACCAAGCAGGGAAACTGATCAGAAGGGATCTTATGCAGCAGAGATACCTACTAAGGGGTGGGGAGATGGCTCAGTCTTGAGAGTGCCTGTCTAGTACACCGGAAGTTCTGGATTTATCTCCAGCACCTCATAAAACAGACATAGAGCTGCATGCTTGTGATCATAGCATTTGGGAGCTAAAGCTGGGAGCATAAGGTCATATCTAATTATGCAGAAAGCATAGAGCATTCTAGACTAGGTTGGGCTACATGAGACACTGTTTTTTAAAAGTGACCCAAAGTTGATTGGGTACCAGCCTATAGTTTTTAGGGCTGTAAGTTCAGGTTCATTCACGAAATGAACCTGAACTCAAGCTGGGAAGCCTGTAAAACCAGCCTCACTTCTCCATGGTGTGATGAGAGATGAAGGAAAAGGGGGAGGGAACTCATGAGACACAGAGGGTCAAACTACTTAGTCTCCTAGTTTTAAAGATGTCCCCAGAGAAAGGCCACTAAAAATTGTCTGTGGACTAGTTAGAAATACAGGTTCTCTAGCTCCATATGGGCCCACTGAGTCAGCAACCTAGAAGCCAAGACTCAAATTGGGTCTTTCACAAGTCCTTAGAGCGTTTCAGGTGGATGCAGGGGTTGGAGAATCATTCTTTTCTTCTCCAATGGAGCTAGTGCTCAACTCTGTCAGGGTAGACACATAGCAACCCTGGGGTGCTTGGCTGGTGTCTCAGAACAGAAAGCGTGTTATGACCCTGTGGGGAGCAGGAGACAGAGTTGTAAGAGTCAGTGAGCATTTTCATAGGCGTACAGTCAACATGTGTATTTAGTCTAAATATATTTCTCCCCCTCATATCATCTTCTGGATAGATGAGGATGCTGCTGTGCTGAACTTTTTTTTTTTAACTGTAATTTTGATTTTAAAAAGATAAAATATATTTTAAAAAAATTGGCTCATTTTTAGTTAGGGTAAAAGCTCGGAGCTCACTGTGGAAGCCAATACCATCCGCCATCTTCTGGCAGGGTACCTCACTGGCAGGTGTCAGCAGTCCTGCATGTCAAGTTCTGTAGAGGCAGGAATCAACTAGTGGGGAATGAGAGGGTTGGAGAGATTGGACAAGGTATCCTATCATACCAGGCTGTAAGCTTCTGTCCTGAGAAGGGAGATGATGTAGAGAAAGGACTATAGTGCCAGAAAGAAGGGTCTACAACCCAATATCTCTGAGCCTCAGTACTAATGCTCCCACCTCAGGATGATTGTGGGGGTCACACAAGGGTAGGAAACAGCTGGATGTGTTTGGGAAACTGTAACTAGCTGCCCAGATGTGAATTGTTTATTATTTATGCTTTAACCTTGGTCTTTACTTGTGGAATGTAATATTTTCTGCTGGAGGAATTTTAGCTATTAGCAAGCAGGTGGAGGAGGTATGTAGTGTTTGGTTTTAGTTTTGAAAAAAAATTTTTTTAAAGGATGTAGGGGAGGGAGAAAAGAGTGAGCCTTGAGATCACCCTAGCTATGAATACTGAGCAAAGGAGGAAGGGCTGCCTCCAGGTTCCAAGGAGGTGATGGCGGTGGGATCAAGAAATGCAGTTAGTAGCCTCCCAGGCACTCCTTGTTAATTAATGTGTTGTCTTGATGTGAGGGAAGGCAGGTTAGAGAGAGAGAGAGAGAGAGAGAGAGAGAGAGAGAGAGAGAGAGAGAGAGAGAGAGAGAGAGAGAGAGAGAGAGAGAGAAAGAGAGGGAGGGAAGGAGGGAGGGAGACAGAGACAGACAGAGACAGAGACAGAGACAGAGGGAGGAAGAGAAAGCATACAAGCATACACTGGAGGGGAGGATGAGAATTGAGAGAGAAGGAATAGAAATACACTAGGTTAGAAAAGGCAAAATCAATGAAGAAGATGGGTCCTTGTGCTACCTCCTTGGCCATTCTGGGTTGCCAGGCCTTTCCACCTGGCAACCCTCTCCCTATGTGGCTGGGATTTTGTGACTAAAAAGGGTCTTTCCTCAGAGACTTGGGCTTCCTCCATGTGAAGTGTTTGGATCCCATGTGCTTAGTGAAAGAGAAGAGTCGGGCACGCTAGAAAAAGAGAACAGATGTCTTTGAAATCATCTAAATTGTCTCTATTTTTAAAGAAGTTACTCTTTCCATTGCTGCCATATCTGAAAGTCCAATTTGCCAGGATAATATATCCGGTATGGATAAAGATTTCCAAGCTTGAAGTATTTGTTGCTTAGCAACCTGGAGGCATGAAAGGCTTACTGGAGTTTAATCATTTGACCTTTTGGGGGACAAGTCTTCCTCAGTGGGTACTGTGGGCTGAGAAATCACAGGGACTCACCTAGACCTCAGCTCCCCTATCCTTCTATTCCTCCCCTTCTGAGGTGCTGGGAAATGAAAGCCAGAAAACAGAATCCCAAAGATTGCCTGAGGAGGAAAATGCCAGGAACATAGAGACCAGAGTGTGGGTAAGGAAAAACAAAGGGAGCGACAGCAGTGTCCATAAAGGGTTCCCTGGCCATCAACACAGACCCAGATCTGAACAAGTATTTCTTGAGTGGTTTGGCTAGAACAATGGCATTTCTGTTCTTTTGAAAAGACTATTTTTAATGCATGTTTCATTCTGTACCTTGTCATTATTGCCATCCCGGTTGCTGTTTAGGAAAACACTTTTAGTCGCTATGTGGTGGGTTGAGCACGCCTCTTCTTGCTGACCTAGAATCGAATCCATACTTGGAGGTCTCAAGCTGCAGCAGACTTTCATTCTGCTGAGAAACTAGGTAAATGAGATTTGGCATTGTAGCTGGCCCTTCATCCATTCTCTTTTCAGTCAGGAATGACCCAACTTCTGTCTAGTTGCTGTCTTTCTATTTCTTCTCAATTCTGGTCCTGCGTGGCTGTTTGATTGAGAAATGTCTCCTATAGGCTCTGGTCTTTCAACACTTGGTCTTCTAGTTGGTAATGCTGTTTGAGGAGATGGTGCAGCTGTGATGGAGGAAGTACCTCACTGGGGGTGGGCTTTGAGGGTTTGTATCCTCTCCCCGCTGACAATCCAGCTCTCTGTCTCATGTTTGCCGATGAAGATGTGACCCCCAGCTTCCTGTTCTGGCTACCATGCTTGCTCTGTCACTTGCTTTTGTGCCTTTCTGCTATGATGGCCTCTTATCCCCTGGAGCAGCAGCAACAGCAAATAAATAAATAAATAAATACACAGTGCATGAACTTTTACCCATAAGGCCTGAGGATCAGCCAGTTGGTATGTACAATGCCATCTACCTGCTGACCCACACCTGAAGCCATGTCTTTTGCCCCTAGATTCTGCAGACCAGTTGGGACTGTGAGAGGGAGACAGCTGCAATGTGAAGTGGTCTTTGACGAGGAGGAAGAAGAGAGATTAGGCGGGAACCAACATGGCTGACTCGGCTCCACTGCTCAGTAAAGCTACCTGTAATATTGAGTTTTTTCTTGGATTTCCAGTTATTTCAGCCCACAGTTTCCTTCAGTAGCTAAACCAGTTTGAATAGAGTTTCCTGCTACTAAGAATTAGACATTCCTCTTGATCCAGTAACACTTATGAAACACTTATTACGTGTTTTGAACTGCATGCTTCCATGTGTTTTAATGCCCACAGTCCTTAAAAGAAGTTGGGAGGGATAGCTTGGCATCCCTATTTCTTCATCTAGGGGAGAGTTGGGGTATCAATCCAGAGAAGTGTGACTACAGAATGTCAGCTGATAGAAGAGCAGAAGCAGGTAGAAAGGATGGTGTGGTGATTTGAAGAAGAACTGTCCTCCATAGTCTCATGCCTCTGAACACTTGGTACCCAGTTGTTGGCATTAATTGTTCAGATTATAGAACCTTAATAAGGTAGAGCCTTGCTAAAGGGCGTATATCACTAGAGGCAGGGTTTGAGGGTTTATAACCACACACCACTTCCTTTTTCTCTTTTTCCTGTGTATGGATATGAAAATGTGGTTAGTCAGCTTCTTGCTCCTGCCATGTCTTCCCTGTTATGATGGCTGATTTTTCTGGACCCATAAGCTAAACAATACTTTTTATCCTTTTTTAAAAATTTAATTTCTTTATTGGATATTTTCTTTATTTACATTTCAAATGTTATTCCCTTTTCTGGTTCCTTTCCCCCCAAACTCCCTATCCCATCCCCCCTCCCTTGCTTCCATGAGGGTGTTTCCCCACCTGCCCACCCACTCCTGCCTCCCCACCCTCAAATTCCTCTACACTGGGGCATTGAGCCCTTACAGGACCAAAGACCTCTCTTCCCATTGATGCCGGACAAGGATATCCTGTGCTACATATGCAGCACAAATCGGAAAGGAAGAAGTCAAAATGTCACTATTTGCATATGATATGATAGTATAGTTAAGTGACCATGAAAAGTCCACCAGAGAACTCCTAACCAAGAAAAACAACTTCAGCAAAGTGACTGGATATAAAATTAACTTAAACAAATCAGTAGCCCTCTGTACTCAAAGGATAAGCAGGTTGAGAAAGAAATTAGGGAAACAACACCCTTCACGATAGTCACAAATAATATAAAATACCTTGGTGTGACTCTAACCAAGAAAGTGAAAGATCTGTATGACAAGAACTTCAAGTCTCTGAAGAAAGAAATTGAAGATGATCTCAGAAGATGGAAAGATCTCCCAAGCTCATGAATTGACAGGTTAATATAGTAAGAATGGCCATCAAGCTGAAAGCACTCTACAGATTCAATGCAATCCCCATCAAAATTCCAACTCAATTCTTTATAGAGTTAGAAGGAGCAATTTTCAAACTCACTTGGAATAACAAAAAACCCAGGATAGCAAAAACTATCCTCAACAATGAAAGAACTTCTGGAGGAATCACCATTCCTGATGTCAAGCTGTATTACCGAGCAATAGTAATAAAAACCTGTGTGGTATTAGTACAGAGACAGGCAGGTGGATCAATGGAATAGAATTGAAGACCCAGAAATGAACCCACACACCTATGGTTACTTGACCTTTGACAAAGGAGCTGAAACCATCCAGTGGAAAAAAAGACAGCATTTTCAACAAATGGTGCTGGTTCAACTGGTAGTTAGCATGTAGAAGAATGCAAATTGATCCATTCTTATCTCCTTGTACAAAGTGGATCAAGTGGATCAAGGACCTCCACATAAAACCAGATACACTGAAACTAATAGAGGAGAATGTGGGGAAGAGCCTTGAATACATGGGCACAGGGGAAATTTTCCTGAACAGAACACCAGTGGTGGGCTGGAGAGATGGCTCAGTGATTAAGAGCACTGGCTGCTCTTCCAGAGGTCCTGAGTTCAGCAACCACATGGTGGCTCACAACCATCTGTAATGGGATCCAACGCCCTCTTCTGATGTGTCTGAAAACAGCTACAGGGTACTCATATAAATTAAAAAAAAATTTTTTAAAAAAGAACACCTATGGCTTATGCTCTAAGATCAAGAATCAATAAATGGGACCTCATAAAATTGCTAAGCTTCTGTAAAGCAAAGGACACTGTCAACAGGACAAAATGGCAACCAACAGATTGGGAAAAGATCTTTACCAATCTTACATCTGATAGAGGGCTAATATGCAATATACACAAAGAACTCAAGAAGTTGGACTCCAGAGAAACAAATAACCCTATTAAAAATGGGGTACAGAGCTAAACAAAGAGTTCTCAACTGAGGAATACTTTTTATTCTTAAGTTGGCTCAATTCATGAGATTTTAACTACATCAATAGAACAGTAAAACTGAACACATATCTGAGCTTTCAGCTCACCTGGCAGATCCGAGTAAAAGCCAGCATGCCAAGCAGAATCTACAAGAGCTTCCAATGAACGGGCTTGCTTAGAGTCCTCACAAAACACCACGTGGCCCTGCTATAGCATCATAAGGTCTTCATTAAAGACCTAGGATTCTGAATCTCATGGGAAGCAACAGCCTCATGGTAGCTTTTTATTCCTAGAAACTTGTGCTTCCTGATTTAGCATCTTCCCAGCACCTTTCTTCATCTGATATAAATCAGAAAGCCCTTGGAATGATAAGACCATTGGGGTGTGATAAAACTAATCCTGCTTAAGTGCTTTGTTTATATGGTCATTTGTAAGTTAGTGGTATTATATGAAGGTCCTAAAGTGAAGGTGAACCTCATGCATCAGAGATGTAGGATAGGTGCCCCAAGGTCACATAGCTAGAACTATGTTCTTAAATGTCATGCTACTTGGTTTTCTAGTGGACAGAATGAGGCAAACCTCCAGGCAAGGTCCTTGCCAAACAGAGCATAATTACTTTAGTAGTGAATGGAACATTGCAGATTGACTCAAAAAACCAGAAGAATCACACACAGTATGAGAATGCACAGCTGGCACACTGTCCTGCGTGAATGGCTGCCACATTGAAGGTCATTTTTTACCTTACATTCCAGCTCTAGAATCAAGAAACAGAAAGGACTACATGAAGCAGCGATGAATTGTGGGAAAAAATAGACCTAATTCAGTAGAAAACTCTTCAGTATGTGTCTTCATTAAGAGAACTAGTATTTCCTTGTGGAGGCTGCGAGCCATATAATTTAGACACTTCCCACATGCCATATACTGCATTAAATTTTGGGAAAATTAAGAAGTAAAATCAAAATTCTGTCACAACAATCTAAAGATAATTAGGATGGTTTGTGTAAATATTGTGTAAATCAATTGCAAATGTCATAAAGTGAAAGATTTCACTTACAAAAGTTAAACATGTTTATAAGGCCATGAAATGTATAAAAAAGGGAAGAGCCTTGAGTCTTAATACATGAAGAATTCATATAAATTACAAAGATTTAAACAAGGAAATATAGCAACACCAAATGTCAGAATACCTGTATAACTGTTAATAGATGTGTCAATTTGTACATGATAAGACGCACGTGGTAAAATCCATCAAGTTGTCTTAAACATATGACTTAGCAAGTCCTCTTCCAGAAATGTACTTTAAACAGAAGATGATCAATACCATATCACAATAACTTGAAAATTGAGATACCTCTGAATTTTTGAACAGAGATACAGTAGAGTTAATGGCAGTATCGATCCATTGAAAGAATCTATAACAGGGATCAATGAGGCACCAGATGCCTTTTGCTGGCACTGGAATTGGAAATTTCTTCTGTCATTGAGCAAAGAAAGGAAGTTACACACATGATCATATCTGCATATAGATAAAATTGTCATCTTTCATGTATGAAGACACTCAGCAAGACATCTATCGATACAATAAACATACTTATATTTCTATCTATCTATCTATCTATCTATCTATCTATCTATCTATCTATCTACCTATCTGTGCCTGAATATATTATTCTCCATGTTTTTTTCTAAAATAAGTATAAATTGATGTGTAATAAGTAAATTAGCACATTATTTTGCATGTACAAATATTACAGAATTTAAAAGTAGATGTGTCTATAAACTCTTGTTTTCCCTTTTTTGAGATGAGTGGCTAATTACTCATATGTTACTGAATTCTTTGTTGTTTGAATATAGAGTTGCACAGTTGCAGACATACAACTCTCTGAGCATCAGGAATCTCTGCCACATGAGGAGTAATTTCCCTGCACAGTCATTTGTAGACTAAATTAAATTTAAACTGGTCCTCAGTGAGTATACAAAGAATGTTCTGATAAATTTCAGTAAGAATAACGCTCCTTTAATTCAGAGCTCAAACATCTTCACTGCCCTTGAAACAGTTTATTACTACTTCCTAATGCCCAACTCAGCGCTTTACACTTAGTAAGGAGATGCTAGATCATTGTCCAGCTGAATGAAAGCACAAACATAGTTATGTCAAATGATACTATGTTAAAATAAGGAACCATTTTCCAACGAGAGCAACTTTGGAGACATACACTCACTAGATCTGTTCATTATGGTCTTCCCTATTGGGAACACAGTGTGGAGGTCCTTGCATCCACAGACCCCCAGAGAAACCAGGAATGTTAAGCACAGAGGATTGTCGCTCCAGTAGGAAAGATATTCTTCCACCCAGAAAGCTGGGAATTGAAGTGATTACTAGCTGAATGGTCTGCTTTATCTGTTGGGCCAGGCCTTATCAAGCTCTTACCACCAAGACTGGAGGTGGCTAGTAATCTAAATGACCTTTATATTATCTGGACAGCCAGAAGCGCTTCCTTCCATTTCCCAACAACCAGAGCCAGAGGTGGCTAATAGGCCAAACGACCTCGACCACTATGCTATCTGTATGGCCGAGATCAGGCCAGATTCTTCCTTAAGCCCTTAAGCCAGTACAGGTAGTCTATCTCCAGAACTCATCTTCTTGGAAGAAACGACATGTACCCTGAGTCAAGTTTTGATGTAATTATTTTTTCTTGTGTAAGGGGATTATATTATGCCAGAAAACTTTTTTTTCCCCAAATTATACTGTGTTTAAATGAATAAACCACTTGAGATTGGACTCCCTGAGGTCTTGATCCAGGTTGACTAAATCAATCTGAACTGAGTTCTTATTCTTACCTCTTTGTGGTTCACTTTATGGATCAACTACCTGCTGATCACCAGCAGGGTTACCCTCATTACCCTCATACCTATCTCTCTATATATACATGTATGCACAACACACACACACACACACATACACACACACACACACACACATACACACAACTCACCTCTCACCTGAAGGTTGTTTTGGAGTTAATTTCATAAATACTCAGGTAGGCAGTGAAAATGACAGAACCTGAAGGTCAGTTGAAATGGCAGGCCTAGGTAGGTAGGTAGGTAGGTAGGTAGGTAGGTAGGTAGGTAGGTAAATAGGTAGTAAAAACTGGCAGACCTAGATAGTCAAAATGGCAGCTCAGTAGTATGTTATGGTAAGAAGGGTAGAGATGATTCTCGAGCCTTCATGTTAGTGTCACCCAGTCCTTTGAGAGACAAATGAGAAGATAGCTGTGTAGGACATAGAAGTTGCTTGCTTCCAGTGTCTAGAAATGGCAGAACCAGAGTCAGGATTTGAACCAAGGTCTTTCTTACTGATTCCAGGTCCTCTACTCTCAGACATCACTATTTTCAGAACAGCATCTTAAGATTTTTATTGAGAGGAATGATGGAGTCCCCTGACTGCTGACTGACTGGCTTCAACAGATCTCTAGAGAAGAGTAGGGTGGATGACTGTGGGAATAAGGAATTGCTTTGGTGTCGAGAGGAGATGCAAATAAAAGTAATGGAATAGAGAAAGGAGAAGATGGAGGAAAATAAGGATAACATTAGATAGAGCAAAACAACGCTTCCTCTGACCACCTAGCTATTCTATTTTGGCTTATTACCTACCTAGGCCTGCTATTTTTACTGCCTACCTACTACCTACCCACCCATCTACCTACTACCTCCTTACCTACCTACCTACCTTCTGCCTACCTACCTAGGCCTGAAGTTTTAACTGACCCTCAGTCTCTGCCAGTTTCACTGTCATTAGGGGATTAGCATTTCCTAGAGCAGGTGATGCTTGCAGTGTAACCAGGGATGCTGCAAAGACTGCATTCTCGTGCTCCTATCAGAAGGCCTGGAGTTGAGGATGATTCTTGATTTGTGAATTAATTCAAGTGGACAGCTTTAAAATCACGAAAACTGGACTTCGTTTTATTTTACAGTTTAGAAACATCAACCTGAGTTGGAATGGAAATGTTGACCTGTTGTCACCAAATTTTAAAAAATATTGACTGTCCAGAAAAATCTTGGCATGAGAAAGAGTTCTTTCAGCTTCCTTCCCCACCAACTCTAACCTCTGGCAGGCTGTGCCTGGAGCCCTTTCGGTGTTCTATTTCTGCTAATCCTTGCTAAGAAGAAACTAGTGAGCCAGAGGTTAGCTGATGGGGCCTCAAGGTGTGACCTTTCCCAGGAACATTTGCATGTTAATAGGGGATCCAGGGAACCCAGGACAGCTTCCAGGTCTCAAATGAAAGAAGTCCTGAAGGTGGACAGGGGAGCAAGTTGGGCCCCAGGGGCCCTGCTGTGTGGGCCACCAGGATTCTGCCCCTGTGGATGGTGCTACTCTGGGCAGCTCTCCAGTTGCTTTTGTAAAGAAGCAGTTTAGAGCAGAACAAAGCAATTGTGTTTGCCCCCAGGCAAGGACTCTATTGCCAGGGCCCTGAGAGTGGTGTCCAACTTAGAATCTGGGTCCAGTAGACCTTGGTCAGTCCCCTTTAGTGAGATGAATGAAAAAAATCCCTACCCTAGCCATACCTTTAACCCTAACGCCCAGAAGTCCTTTAAACCCAGGGCCTGGACCAAATTTTTGGGCAACTTCTTGCTAAAGATATGAATGTTTCTGCCATTTGCCTGTTATTTTTCTTTCTCATAACCAAAGAACCTCAAAGTGTGCACTGAGTTGCAGGACCTCAATGGCCAGATTTCATGTTTGTCTTTGAACTCTGGATAAAGAACCTCCTTTCTAACTCGGTCCAGGCTGGAGAAAGTAAAAACCTAATTCGGACACACTGCTTCTATACAGTGGACCATGAGGACAAGAGTACTTTTCTGTTTGGCTGAATTCATCAAAAATGTCCAAACCCCACACTGAACATTCATCACTAATTAAATCCTAGCACCATAATTCAGAGAAAACAATTACGGCATTTAGAATTTTTAAAGGAACTATTACTGCTGCCTTGGCCCTTTTAAAAATTATGTTCCCCAAAGGACAAAATGTAATCCATTAATATGTATGTATTATTACTTTTTTTTTTTGTAACGGGAAGACTGCTGATGCCTGTGAATGTGGAAGCATTTATCGGTCGCCGACAGCCGCTTCCTTGACTTGCAGTTTTAAGCGCAGTATTTTTTTAGAATCTAAAAGGCTATAACATTAATTACCTTTTTGCCTTCTTCTGGTGGCCTGCTAGTTTTCTGCCTGGAGTTCCTCTTCATCTTCCCTACCTCCGATCCCCAGCTAACTGGTGACTGGTTAGGCACTGAAAGACTTGGTCAGACTTGGGAGGAGCCAAACTATTATTGAGAAGATCTCTGGTGATTCATTGCATGGGCAATCTCTCCCCATTCACACTTGGTGCCCAGAAATCCATCCTCACCTTTTATTTTTTTCAGTTGTGCTCCCCTTGCATCTGCTGGGTCATATGGCAGTCCTTGGGCATAAGATATCTTGAATTTGCAAGCCCAATCAGTAATTTTTCCATGTCAAGTGCCTCCAGCTGAAATGGGGTCTGATTATTTTTTTTTTCCTCTTTTACTTTATACTCTGGATCCACATGGCTTCTTTGTCTTCATAATTTAATGGAGTAATTGGGAGGTTAGTTACCTGAGTCTGGCAACGGGAATTTAGTCCATGAAGAGGTCTTGTGTGCTTGACCTATGTGTAGGTATGCATGTGCATGTGTGGGAGTGTGTCCATACAGGGCCTGTGCACACACATAGGTGTGTAAGTCACTCTGCATATATAAAAATGCGACATCGGAATTTCCATCCTGCTCTCTGATCAGACTATTGTCACATGCATTTGGCATTCATTATCTACAAGCCCTCGGCGCCTCTGGTCCTGTGCCCTGGCTAGCAGCAATGTGGTTTATAGAGATCATATGGCAGGGAAACAGACCTTGAAAGACACAGCTCTGCGAAACACAGTTGACGAATTTCCTATGATTTGAGTCTGGGTTTATTCTTCCCTGTGGCGGGGCAGGCACCCCAGAGCACACACAGTCCTGTCGCCTGGGAACCGGGGAGGAGTGGAGACTATGACAATAAGCACACTGTTGATTTTTTTCTTTTTTCTTCTTCTTTTTTTTTTTTCTTTTTCTTTACATGTCTCAGATTGCATTTCCTATCTGGGGGGGAAAAAGAAAAGAAAAGAAAAGGGAGCCTTGTAAAGGTTCCAGAATCTGGGCAGGAAACCACACAGAGTGAAGGTTGCCATTGTCATTAGCAATTAATGTAACCACCAGGACTGGAGGGAGAAAGTCCTGCTAGAGAGGGCAAGGAGTGGGGGCCTGCTCACTCCTACTTGTCAGCCATAGTTGGTTCGTTGGAGGGATGAACAGGTCATCCTCCCCAACACTCCTAAGAGACAGGTTCCCATATTAACATTTAAAATTTTATTTTCAAGTGAGCTATATAGGACTTGATAAGTTATGTCTCTGCCATACACTTTTATTCTCTGTAGCTCCAAGTCCCATGCCTTAGTTCCCTTGAGAGTTGATTTTTTTTTCTTCCTAAGTGAATCTGTTGAGATGCTGCCTCTTAAGTAGCATTTATTGAGTGCCCTCTGTGTGCCAAGTTCTTGGGGTGCTGGGCACAAGGCTGAGGCTAATCTATAACAGATGTTGAGAACCAGGCATAAGGCTGAGTGATTTCTATTGCTCCCTCATCTGGCCCCGAGTTTTCTCCTTATCCCATTATACAGGTGGCATTGTTGACACCAGATCACATAATCAATAATTCCCCTTACCAGATCGATGCCCTTAACCCTGACTTAATTTCTTCAGAAGGCTGTAACCTAGAGAGAATCCTGATAACTTACCTTACAGCTAAATGGCAAAGTTCTGTGAGACTCAGTGAGGGTTATTTGGCAGTCTAGAGAAGAGACATTCTAGACAAGGCACGCATTCGCAGACAGCTTCCTGGAGATAAGTCACATCTCTCCTGTCCTCTTCATGTACATGAAGTTGTTTTGGCCAAAGTAAGCAGTCTGAAAAGGAACACAGCCTTCAAAAGACTAGCTTACTCCTCTCTCTCTCTCTCTCTCTCTCTCTCTCTCTCTCTTTCTCTCTCTCCCTCCCTCTATCCCTCCCTCCCCTCCCTCCTTCTCTCTTTCCTCTTCTCTGTCTCTCTCTCTGTCTCTCTCTGTCTCTCTCTGTCTCTCTCTTTCTCTCTCTCTCTGTGTGTGTGTGTGTCTCTGTGTGTGTGTTCTGCATTCTCATCCTTGTCACTGAAGTTCTTATGTCACTAACTGAAGCCCCTGCAGGGGTGACAGGAGCCAAGGTTGCCAACATTTCTTCTACACTTTGGGTGCACTCAATTCCTTCTCCTATATTTTCTCTATGCCACACCCTGCTGGGTCTCTTCTCTTCATTTTCCCCTTCTCCACCCACCCACCAAACTTTTTCTTTTTGGTAGTTTAAAAAATGCCACTTTTCATTAATGTGACCAAAATGTCATCAAGTCATTTAATACTCTTTAATGTCCTTGTATCGTTTACATTTTGTGAACAGCATGGAAATGAATCCCATCTGTGAGTTCAGGGACATCAAAAAAGTTGGACAGGCTATTTAGACTTGCTACTTCACATTGCATTAGCGTGTACAATGTCAGGGGGCCGAGCCAAGTACAGCCCAGCCGGGGCCTCCTCTGCCCCTTCCCGGGGCCCAGGACTGACAGATCACTTACTTTGGGAACCCAGAGCCAATCATGGATACAGGGCTGGAAGGGTTCCCAGAGGCCCCAGGAAAAGTGTGAAGCCTAAATAAAAAATGAGAAATGATTCAGGAAAACAAAATCTCAATGTCTCCCAAGTCCCTCCGCCCCTTTATCAGTGGGGTGAGAAGCTTGGCTCTACTGGCCTCTTTCAAAGGAGCTGACTTGCCTGTATCCCTCAGGCTGGTCTCTTCATTTCCTATGCAAGGGAGCTTTGGTGCTATAGTTGAGGATATGTAAGGAAACTGCTACAAGTCTTGTTTCACTTGAGAGCATCAAGTTTAGGGGTAGCACAGCACATAAAGAAGAATTAATGGGGGCCCCAAAGGGTCCCCAAACCTAAATGTAATATGGTGACTTGAGGATCCTGCTGCTGGGGTACTCTGTTGAAGTGTGATAGCTCTGGGGCCACCACACCTAAGCTTCCCTTTGGTTTGCTCTCCTTCCCTGAATATAAACCCCAGTGCTCCATTTTCCATTCTTATTCCAATTGGGGGTGTTCCTAATTACATCAGTCAAAGTAAATGACCTGTTAGGTGTGAGGATCACAGACTGGCATCTGACTGCACTGAGTGTCCATGAACATACCTGTGTTAAAGATTCCCTGTTGCTCTGCCACTGTCCCACTCACACCTTGTCCCTCAGTGATAATAGGTGGAGAGCCCCTGACCTGCTCAGCAGCTTGAAGACCAGCTCAGCTTGGCCATTTCCTAGCAAGGATCAAGGCAGCATTGTGAGGAAAGTGCCTTGAGTCCAAACTATCTTTCTTTTCTTCAAGTCTGGGACCTTATCCCACACACATTATCTGGAAAGGAAAATGTGGTGTTTTGCTTCAGTAAAGAAACAAAACGAAACAGAACAGAACAAAATCTTCTATTCTCCCTCAATCCCAGAAGCAAGAGTAACATTCTCACTGCTAGTGAGTATGCTGATTGGCCAATCACCTCCTGGAAAGGCCCTCAACTGCTTACCAGTCATATAAGCCACCCCCCCCCCAATTTGCACATATAGCTATGAGTGTGTTAAAAGGCTTTGATTGCAAACATAGAGAAAAGCAAGTAGCCTCCCGTGTTTCCTTCCTGGGTCTTGAGACCAAGAGCATCCTGCTTGAACTCCTAAGTTTGACAAACATTCCCTCAGCAAGACTGTTGCTTTCTAAGTTCTTTCAAGGTGATATGAGTGTCTAGAAGCCATTTCTGCAAAGGCAACAGAACAACATTAATGGGAAGTTAGGTCTGGGCCCCTGGAGACCTGATTCTGCCACTGCCTCAAATCTTCACCACGCCACCACTGGGAAGGACACCGTGCTTTAAGACTGGCAGATCTAGTGTTATGATCTGACTGGGCTAAATGCTTAGAGCCTTCCTTTACCCCCTACCTCCATCAGAACTTTCTAGGCTGTCAGTCCTGTTGACTGTGGGAACAGTTATGATGGTAGAGTATAGAGCCAGGGGCCATATGACAGGACAGGATTTTGAACTCATACTCTATTGTTTGTTGACTCTGGATAAATTACCCAAGGCTCATACCTGGACCCATATCAAACAGTTACTATAAGGATGAATTGAGTTGTGTTAGGTAGTTTTCCGGGGCTTGACATACAGCACGTGCCTGTCAGTTGATTGTTGTTCTTTCGATGATTTGCCATCCCACTCATTTTATACTAGTTCTCTGAGGGCAGGATGCATACCTGTTTCTATTGCTACAGTTACCCTTGAGTGGTACCCAGAACCTGGGAGACCCTCCTTAATTGTTGAATTGTTCTGAAGTAAAATCAAGATCTTCAATAGAGTTGTAAGGTGCTAGGCAATATTTTTTGTATTATAATTCCTGGGTCTAGAAGGAATTTATTGGCTATGATACCCCTGGGGTTTTCTTAAGCCTGCTGTTCTTGCTGGGGGTGATGAGACTGTGATTGTCCATTGTCTAGTGTACCCATGACTATCTTATCAGCAGTGTTCTCTAGGCTTGGTTCTTACTTTCCTGGCTTGTACTGTGCCAATAGGTTCTGGTCCACACAGATCTATGGAGTATCCTCTACATGAGTGACCCTAGGCTGGGAGAGGATGTTGTAGGAAGTAGAATCAGAGTCCTCTGCTGTGTTCAGCCTCAGCCAGTATGGACGCAGATGTATCTATTCATCCCTGAGCACTCATTTATTTTCTGGCCATCATAGTAGTGGAACACCTAACCTAGCCTAACCGGTTACTAGGATCATTTAGACAGTGACAGAGGTACAGGCTTTCTTTTTCCTTTAGAGTTGGTGATTGAACATCCTGAAGTATTTGTCTCTTCTCACATCTGCCCAGAAGGACCTTGTATGACACAGCAAACAAGGAAGATAACTCATAAAGGAAAATGGAAGGGCGGGGAGACTTGGGCTCTTACGGTAACTGGCCTATCTCAAACAAGATAAACTCAGTCCTCTCTAGAATTCTTTATGATGCCACATAAAATCAGCTGAATTCCTCTCCCTTTGAAAAGCTCAAGAAATAAGGGATCCCAAAGCTATAGGTCCCATAGGGATCTTGAGCAGGGTTCTTCCTATCTGTCTTGTTGACATCCTGGTCCCTAATGAGGTCATCTGAACATCTGTAGCATATCTGCCCAAAGCCAGTTAACTGGAAATAAAATTAGTCACTGTCAGCAGAGTGTCTCTTCCCCCTTTCCCTGGAGTCTTGTGTTTTGGGGGTCCACTCCTACACGGCTCAGAGGTCCTTGGGCTCTGGACATCAAAAGAAGTGATAGAGTGTCCAGCAATGCCCTGGCCAGGAAGTTTGTTAGTTTTCTGACTCCCAAACTTTCAGATATAGAAGACTCCATGTATTCATCTCTTCTTGTAAGTTGCAAATGACCAAGTCTCAAAATATAAATCACCATTTAAGTTACAATTGAGTCAATAGTGCTAATAACAAGGAGCGGATATAAGAAAGCAGACATTTCAGTTAGACTGAGTGAGCTTATCGACAACACAGGAAGCTTCTCCATTGTGGTTTTGTTTCTTTGTTTGTTTGTTTTGCTTTGTGAAAAGATAGGCTTTGGGAAATTGTTAACAGTTTTTAAAAGAAAATTTTAATGAATGGACTAGAGTGGGATATCTTTGACTTTGATTACCCTGAACTGGGAGCTCTGTAGATGCTTCTTATGCTACTGTTATTGCTCACTTGCTATTTTAATTCTCTAGACACAGAATTCTGAGATAGAAGACAGTTGAACATTCATTGTGTGTCTAGCCAGGAACAGCTTCATATTCCCACAGGCTGAGATTCATCCCCAGGCTCTCAGTGGACACACAGCAGTGACCCTGAACATCTGAAATGGAGATTTTTTTAGGGTGGTTTCTAGCTGTTGGAGAAGTGTTGAAAGATGCCAGTACCCTTCCCCCAAGTCATATCAACCTCAGGAAGTCTCTGGTGTGCCCACCCTGGCCAGGCTTGTGTCTACAAAGAGCCCTGGGGTACAGTTGTTTTGAAATTAAATGCCTAGATTCTCTTCCATGTATGTACATATATGTGTATGTACATGTGTTGATGTGGATATGCATGTGTGTCTAGGTGTGTGCCTGTGTATGTGTGTATCTATGTGTGTGTGTGTGTGTGTGTATGTGTGTGTGTGTGTTTATACCCAGGGGTTGTTCTTGCTTTTACTGTTTCCAGCAGCAGGGAACATCAAGAGAACAAACACACTGACTTCCTAGAAACGTATGTTAGACAGACCATAAGCCACCATACTTTCAGAGATGGGGACACTACTGGCCTGGAACTCTGACTTGCTAGAGCAGAACGGCAGGGAGACATTCTCATCATATCAGGTCCCAAAGCCTGTGTTTTCACAACTTCATAGAATGGCAGAGGAAGCTGGGCCCCCAGTGATAGTTGAACTCAACTTGAGTGTGCAAGTAGGGAAACCGAGGCCCTGAAAGCACATGTCCTCACTCCAAATTACAAGGAGCAGAAAAGAGAATTAGGCTTAGAAGCAAGGTCTGGTGATCCCAATTCTAATGTACCTAAAAGACTCAGGCGAGCATCAGAGCTTTCGGATTCATTCATTCATCCACTCATTCATCCAACCCAGATTCCTCATTGGATATGAAGACTCTTCCCAAGACTCACATATCATCTCCCCAGTTACTGTCTTACCTAAAACAGACAGCCTGTTTCTTGATATGTATTAGATTCTTAGATTACTTTGCCCTGACGTCATATGTTTATTCTATAATACATTTTGTGCTAGCTTCCTGTCATCTCAACTAGAATTAAGACTCACAGAGGCAAAGACTTGAGTTTCCTTTTTTTTCCTTTTCTTTTATTGGATATTTTCTTTATTTACATTTTTTTACATTTCAAATATTATCTCCTTTCCCAGTTTCCCCTCTGCAAACCCCTATCCTGTCCTCCCCTGCTTTTATGAGGGTGTTTCCCCTATCCATCCACTCACTCCCACCTCCCTGTTCTGGCATTCCCCTACACTGGGGCATCAAGCCTTCAGAAGACCAAGGGCCTCTCTTCCTATTGATGCCTGACGAGGCCATCCTCTGCTACATAGGTGGCTAAAGCCATGGGTCCTTCTGTGTGTACTCTTTGGTTGGTGGTTTAGTCCCTGAGAGCTCTGGGGGATCTGGTTGGTTGATATTGTTGTTCTTCCTATGGGATTGCAAACCCCTTCAGCTCCTTCAGTCCTTTCTTTAACTCCTCCATTGGGGACCCTGTGCTCAGTCCAATGGTTAGCTACAAGCATCTCTGTACTTGTCAGGCTCTGGCAGAGCCTCTCAGGAGACAGCTATATCAGGCTCCCGTCTGCAAACACTTCTTGGCATCTGCAATAGTGTCTGGGTTTGGTGACTGTATACGGGATGGATCCCCAGGTGGGGCAGTCAAGAAGTATCCTTAGTGTCTGAAACAATGATCACTAAAATATGCATTCTTTAGAACTTGTTGAATGAATGGATGAATGAATGACTTGGCCTAGTGAGGATCTGCCAAGGGGAGATCCAATCTTTTGAAGAATTATATGCCTTAGTACTGGCTATAGCAGATTCTAGAAATAACAGAAAAGGAAAATGGACACTGGGTAGATGACCAGCTGTGTGTGCTACTGTGTAATGGCAGCATGCTCTGAAAACAGTCACTGGGAACCTGGAGAAAAGTTTAGATACCCTTCTGTTTTGTTTCCATGAAGTAGCTAGCAAGTCTGCTAGGGTCCAAGGAGTCTCCTTTCCAGACTCATCTTAGCGAGTGAAGCCAAGGAATGAACTGAGACTTCCTGGGGCAGCAGGAACTTGGGGCTGAGCTCCATTTGTTATCTCCGCCAGTGACAGGCTGGTCTCCAGTGATGTCATCTGAGCCTCTGCAGACCTTTCTGCCAGGAGCCCACTAACTGGAAATGACATCAGCCCCCAGCAAAGTGACTTGTGCTCTCAGCAGACACGTCCCGCTGATCCCTGTCTGGAGCTCATCTCCCCGCCTACCTGGAAGTCTTCTGCTTGGCACTTTGGCAAACAAAGAGGCATTTGAGAGGGAATTAAACTGACTTTAACAGATAGCCCCAAAGTGTTTCCCAACACATCGATGCTCACATTGAATTATAGGTGCTAATAAAGCTGTCACAGCCTTGGCATAGGAGCCAAACCCAAGCTGAAAGGTCCCTGGGAAATGATGAGAATTCCTCAGGGCCTGCAAAGTCACTCCTTGGCCCAGCAGGAGGCTCAAATGCACAGTACCAGGCCAGGAAAGCGCTGAAGTCACCCATTCAGCCCCACTTGCTGCTGATTGGCTCCAAGGTTCTTATGGTCTTCCAGCAGGAGGCAGTTTTCCTGGTGCCACCAGCCCAGGTTCTCTCCCATTGGCAGGAAACTGTTTCTCCAGCTACAATAACTGCATTTTCATTGAATAAGTCTGGTACTTTTTGACTCCTGTCCAGTTTGCATCGTTACCTCATTCTGGTAGGTAAGGCTCCCTTGGTCACCCTCCCTCATGACCATAGCCACAGTCTCGTCAGTGGTGGCTGATGTCCACCATTTATCTGGATCATCGGGCTGGATTCTTAGATCTGTGAGCGACAGTTGTTTGAGTCAATCTGGCTTAAATACAAAATAAATGAGAATATTTCTCCCCTAGGTCAAGTGCAGAGGAGGCACACATATTTACAAAATCAATCATTGGCCTTTGCACTGAAGAGTGAAGCCAACCAGCATCCAGGATGTTTCACCTGAAGGCGTGGCTGGAGCAAGGACTCCATATGAGATTGAGAATTTTTCTCCCTTTGTCTCCCAGAGTGACATTTGTTTGTGGTGCCTCCCTTCTCAGGGTAATTCAGTCCCACTCACATGACTAGCCCTTGACCCCATCAGCTCAGCAAGGCTGGCAGAAAGCTTGATTGTGAGGCTTCTTGGGTCACCTCCAAAGACACATCTCTCCCTAAACCCAGACACAGGAGCAAAGCACTCTCACTGGCTAAGCTGGAGACTATGTGTTTCTCTTACAGCTAGGATACAGTGTTTCTCTTACAGCTAGGATACAGTGTTTCTCTTACAGCTAGGATACAGTGTTTCTCTTACAGCTAGGATACAGTGTTTCTCTTACAGCTAGGACACAGTGTTTCTCTTACAGCTAGGACACAGTGTTTCTCTTACAGCTAGGATACAGTGTTTCTCTTACAGCTAGGATACAGTGTTTCTCTTACAGCTAGGATACAGTGTTTCTCTTACAGCTAGGATACAGTGTTTCTCTTACAGCTAGGATGCAGCTACAGATAGGGTGGGATTCATCTAAGTCAAGCCGGGCAGACTAAGAGTCAGGCAGCAGGGGCTCTTCAGCTGATGTGAACGTTGCTACCTGTTGTGTTTTGGTTATAAAACTTCTTTGATGGTGAAAAGTGTGGAATCTTAGGAGGTAGATGGAGCCCTGCTGGAGGGAGCAGGTCACCAGGAGAGGGCCTGGAGGGTTCATTGTCCAGTCCTACTTCCCGTCTGCTCTCTGTCTCCTGAATACAGATGTAGAATGACCAGCTGCCTCACAGCCCTGCTGTCATGCCTTTTTTTCCGCATAGCAGACTGCATCGCTTCTTAAACCACAAGTCAAAACGAACCCTTTCTTAGGTTGCTTTCTTGTCCCAGCAATGAGAAAAGTGACTGCCATACTACCCAAAGAAGAAGGTTTAATGGTGAAGCTATAAAAAAAACCGGTCCTTGTTGCTTTCCCTGCAAGCTCTTGTACTTTTCAGGATTTCTGCTTTAACTTCCTGTGCTCTTCCCCATGACATTTGACCTGGAGAAGTTGCCTTCCCAAGGCCAGACTGGACTTCCCCTTTCAGGACCCCTTCCTTCATCTTAAGTGCAGGGTTCAGTCTTGCTTTTGCTGGATCCCATTACCACACTTTTCCTAAGGTTCAGGACGTCCTATACTCATCAAGGCTCACTTCTCCCCAGTTCTCCTGACCTGCCATGGCCTTGGGAAGGATGAGAAAATCCTCAGAGATGAGACACAGAAGAAGTAGTGGCAGGATCCATTGTCCCTCATAGAGTCACAAGAAGTAGTCCACAGATGCTGGCCACCACAGTGCCTCCCATTTGCCTTGTTTCTACCCTTGGCCTGTGTCCCCATTTCATAGCATTACTTCAAGCTTCCAGAGGTTTCTGTGTGTGTGTGGGGGGGGTGTGGACAGCTGGTTCAGAAGCCAGGCTAGACTAGACTTGAGTGTCCTGACTCCCTTTCCTCCTGTTTTCCTACTTGTGGTAGTGAGTAGAAGTGCATTTCACTGCTGCCTCAAGCATCTTACAGAGATACCATTATTCCTTCATTTGATGGAGTGGAGCCTGAGGCAAAGCAAACCAAAGTGGGTTGTGTTACTCTGGGCTTTATCTTACTTTTATATTCTCTTTATCTGTTCTTTCAAAAACTGTGTACATCTTTTATTTAAATTTACTTTTATTTAAATTTATATATATATATATATATATATATATATATATATATATATATATATATAATATGGGGGGAGAGAGACAGAGACAGGCAAAGAGAGAGAGAGAGAGAGAGAGAGAGAGAGAGAGAGAGAGAGAGAGATTCAGCCTAGGGTACATAATCCTGAATGTACATCCTGAAGTTTGTGGCCCCTGTTTCACTGAATTCCAGCTGGTAGATGTCCCCACACATTGAGGCTGACCATGGAGGTCCTGAGAGGAAGGGGGGATAGCATTGCTCCTGAAGCCAGAAACAATGTGATCCACTCACCTCCCAGCCTTCACATGCCTTTAGCTTTCCCCACTAGACATGAGCTCATGGAACTCTGCCTCATGCCCCCTTCCATAGATTTTCCTTTTCCTGTCGTCAGGTTAAATGGAACCATCACAGAGATGCATTCATCAGGAGCCGCCATCGGGTAGTAATAGGGTAATTGTGCCGGCCCTGGTACCACAGAGATGATCCCCAGCGTCGCCTGAAGAATGTACAGAGGCCACATTTACGTTTCAGGGCAGCCTTTGAAAACCTTGGCATAGGTCCCCAGCTCTGTTTGCCTTCCCGCAGCGTGATGTGAGAACACTGGTACAGTGCGTGCCTTGTTTAAGCACAAGTCAGGCACTGTGTGGCCTGGGAGGTGGATTATGGCCCAGATGAAGGGCGGAAATCCTCGGCAGGGATGGCTTCAACTCCTACAGTTCAGTGTATGTGTGTGACTGTGAGGTCTGCTGCCCAGAAAACCCATGGCTTTCCCCTCAGTGTGAGGAGATGGGCTGAGTCTGGAGGGCACACCAGCCTGTCCATTGTTTCTGTTCTTGATCGCAGCACAGTACTTTCTGTAGTTTGGTCTTGCCTTGCTCTCTTGCTATAGGTTTTAGCTCTTTTGGTCAAATCTTTTCATATATGTACTTGTATGGAACCAAACAAAAATACACAGGTATGAGCGAGATATAGACATATGTGCACATATATGCACATTGGTATTTATATTCTTTATATATTATAGAAAGATATGCTAACTTATATCATTGGCTTATATATGTAAGAAGTAGACATGGATATGCTCACATGTATACCATTGGTATATATGTATACATATGTGTGTATATGTTAGATAAAGATATGCTTGCATGTATGCCATCCGAGTATGTGTGTAAGAGAATTTGAATTCCATCCTCTGTCCAGTCTGAGATCTTGAGAGTTGTTGTCTGGGACACTGGTTGAGAAGCATGCTGTGGCTGCATCCTAACTCAGTGGCACAAAGCTGTGATTGACTAATGAGGCCGGCCATGGACCAATGTCAGGAGGTGTTAGGACACACACCCTCCAACTCTCATCTTCGCCTAGCATCTTAGTTTTTTTTTTTTTTTTTTTT
>NW_022196904.1:104264498-104274863 GCF_008632895.1 Mastomys coucha | reverse complement strand
AGATGCTGGAGAGGTTGTGGAGAAAGAGGAACACTCCTTCATTGCTGGTGGGATTGCAAACTGGTACAGCATCTTAGTTTTATTTTGAGGCTACATGCTATAGCCTCTCACCCTTTTCTACATCCTTCCCATCAGAGCTTCCCATCAGAGAATTCCGTCCTCATGGATATTGGTTACTCTCCTTCATGATAAAAGGAGCATTCCAATATATAGTTTTGCAGAAGGCTATGTTTTCTTAGGCAAGAGTATCCTCTTCCTTTATTGTTGCATGGCTTTGGAGATATCCCCCTGTAGTAGTGTTCTCTGGCTTGACTCAGAGAGTTCTACATATGTGCACTGCAACATGCTGGAAGAACTGGAATATCTTGTTGATAAAAATCAATTTGCTCTTGTCTTCATGTCCTCACAGGTGCGGGTTCTAGTCCCACAGTGAGTCTTAGCTCCTTGGGTAAAAATATTTATACTTTACAGATGGAAAAACTATGGTTTGGGACGGGAGCAGAGAGTTAGCAGCCAAAGTTCTACCAAAGGCAGCAATACTAATTCTGACTCCCAAGTGAGACCCTGGCCATCAGGGCTAGAGGGACCCTCCGAGGCTGCTTAGTTCGTGCCTGGGTGACTCTGAAGGCAAGCACATCCCCACTTTTCTTGCTGCTTCCTGACTCACGGCTTTGATGTTGTGATTTCATTGTGTTGGCTTTATAAAAGTAAGCTGGAGCCAGGCGGTGATGGCGCATGCCTTTAATCCCAGCACTTGGGAGGCAGAGGCAGGTGGATTTCTGAGTTCGAGGCCAGCCTGGTCTACAGAGTGAGCTCCAGGACAGCCAGGGCTACACAGAGAAACCCTGTCTCGAAAAACCAAAAAAAAAAAAAGTAAGCTGGGAGTGAGTGAACAAATATAAATTGTCCCCTCCTCCCATTCATCTGAGGGAAATTACTCTCCTAAACCGTACGGATAGAGTAGGGCACAAAACAGGCAGGAAGGACCCCATACCCTTGTAGAGTTTAAACTTAAGGAATGTGTATTTTCCTCTTTCCACCTACTTTAATTCATAAACTCCCCCCCATCTCTCCACAAACTTCAGGCTACAGGTGATGTTGCTACACTTATTTTTCCTGATGAAGGTATTGAGGACCAGAACTTAAATAATTTGTCCAATGTTACATAGAAGGTAATAGACATATGATTTGACATGAAGGATGGGGGAGATGGCTCAGTGGAGAAAGGTATTTGCTATCAATCCTGAGTTTGATTCTCCAGGGCCCACATGGTAGCAGGAAAAACAGCCAAAAACCAATTCCTATAAGTTGTCCTCTACCTTCCACACGCACACTGTAGCATGCCCAGCCTCCACGCTGCACACATGCACACCACAAATACCTGTAGAAACAACTTTAAAGTTTTTTGAAGACCAAAAGTTTGCCTTTAGCCCCTCTGTCATGACCAGTGTTGCCACGTGTTTAAGATTTAAAAAATAAAGAAAAAAAAAAGGAAAGAAAGGAAGAAAGAAAAGAAAGAAAGAAAGAAACTCAGAGAAGTTCGTCCAGTGAGCCAAGGCCACAGAGCTGGTTTAGAAGCAGAGCTAAGCTGTGTGACTCTTACACATGAGGCTTTTCCCAGGCTGCCTTTCCGTCCCACACTGGTAGGGAACAGGGCAGACACATCAATGGGTACTATGGCTTGTAGGAGCTGAGAAGATGGAATTCTCTAGTATGATACGTACAAGCTGTCTGTCTGTGTCTCAATTGGCAAGCTGGGGGGAGGGTGGAGACAAAATACCAACACACCAAATATTACTCTAATTTGCTCAAAGGCCGTGATTGTATCAAGTTCTAGAAATAATGAGTGAACCAGACGGTTAGGCCACTGCAGCTGGCCAGCAAATTTTTGGCTCAAGTGTTATAATTATTAAACGCAGGGGAGAGAATGGGTGAGGAGACAGAGGGAAGAGAGCTCACCCAAGCAACTCCAACGCTTAGTTTGAGCTGATTTATCCAAAAATTATACAATCCAAGAAGGCCAACACTTGCTTAAATTTAGATTTGGATGAGGCTCCTGTCACACACACACACAAATGACTACTGTTTCCTGGACACCCACTCAGCACACACAATCACCCCCTCAGTGCTGCCAGCCCGCTGGAACAAAAGGGATTTTGATTCTGAGATTCTGATTATTTTTAAACTTTAATGACAAATCCTTTCCTTCTCCACATTAAAAAATAAAGGCTATGCATCTTGCCATTAAGGGACTGCTGCTGCTGCTTGGTTCTCCCAGGCACTTATGTTGTTTAAATTTTAATTTCTGAGTTGAAATTTTTATCGAAAACATCACTATCTTTCTAAATAACAACAAAAAAGTTTTCTTCTCTCGTCACTGTCATAGTTTGCTGCCTCAGTGGCGTGTGTGTGTGTGTGTGTGTGTGTGTGTGTCTGGCTTCTCCAGTGACTCTGTGGCTTGAAATTACTAGATCTGCCCCCAGACAAGTGGTTACTGTTGTTTTAAAATTTTTATTATGTTTTACTCATTCTCTGTGTGTGTGCGCATGCACACATGTGTGCCACAGTGCTGATGAATCAGAGAACAACTTGCAGAAGTCATTTCTCTCCATCATATAGGTCTTCAGGCTTGAACTCAGGTCTTCAGGCTTGGAGGCAAGCACCTTTACTTGTTGAGCCATATTGCTGGCCTCGATTGTTGTTGTTATTGTTGGTGGTATTTTATAACCCAGGGCTTGTCTTGAAGGCAAGTTGAATACTTAAGACTTAAGGCCTTACATCTTTGATCACTGTGGAGAAAACCCCCTCTTTAATGGTGACATTAAGATAGTGTAGTGACAAGACAGTCCCCATGTGATTGCCACTGCTAGGCTGGCACCAGGCACTCTCTGTTTATTCTCTTCCTGCAGTCTTTAGCAGGGGATGAGGAAGTCACCATGACTCCCGTCTTAGAAGAGACAGATTGTGACAGAACTTATTGCTTTCCAGGGGAAGCAATGCCACTGCTATTTATCACTCTGGATGGAATGCTGACAGCCACAGATACCACTGGAAAATCTGGTGTGGAGAGCTGAGAGATATCTCCAAAGAGAGATGTTTCTAGTTAGGTACTGGCCAAATTCAGGCAGACGTCCTAACAAAGAGAATATTTGAGTTAAAAGTGGAAAGCAGACAGGATTCTGAAAGGTATGGTGGAATTAGACCAGACAGCATTCTTAGTAGTCAACAGGGGAGGGGAGGCATGCTTGTGAAGGATGGTTCGGCTATTGGATGAGGGGAAGGTCCATGCTTGGTCCATGGTTGGTTCTTGAAATCTGTGGACCCTTACCTGAGGACATTCAACTTTTCCCTGCTCACAGGTGACCTTTTCAAATGTGTCAATTGGGAGGGAACACACTGCTTAGAAAGATCAGCCTTAGTAAATGGTGACAGGCAATGTGGGGAGGTAGAGGGAGGAGCAGTACACTACAGGGAGGGAAGCACTTCAGAAGCGGATCTTCCTAGCTCTATTCCTTGTCTAGCTTGCTCTGCTTGGTCTCAGACCTTGGGTCCTGAATGTCTACTCTGGACCCCCAGGTGGCCCCCTGGGTCCCAGTTTGACCCTCAGATAGCTCTCTGCTGCCCCCATCTGGCCAAGCAGGCCATGCCACAGTTCATTTGCAGGGCCTGGCCTACAGCTCCCAGAACATTACTGCCAGGAATATAACTTTCTCCTGTTACTGGACAAGATTCAGAACACATATTCTGTGGTGAGCAGGTTCATGTCTTTAACTGCTCACAAGTGACCTTGCAAGAACATTCAGGAGTAATTGCTACTATTGGTGTTTTACAGGTGGAGGGCCAAAGCAGAGAAAAGCTGTGTCTTCAGGATATGAGTGTTGATCAAGTGCTTACCTGTTCTCTATTAAGATCTGGGACTCTGGCCTTTGGGCTACTTTTGCCAAAATCTTGCAGGAGGTAAGAGCTTGACATGGGGAGGGGGGAGACTGCCAAGGCGTATAGTAAAGGTATGGTTTGCCTCAGGGGGTAGCAAGGTTTGAGGAATGTGATGGACGGGAGGGGTAGCCGTGTTAAGGGCAATATTGTGGACTGAGGCCAAAGACAGAGGCAGAACTTTGCATGGGAAATGGAAGGCAGGGGATCTTGGAGCCAGAAGCACAAAAGGCCACAAAAGGAGCAAGGGGCACCAGCTTAGGGCTTAGTGCTCAAAGTGATGGCTGGCATGATGGCTTAGGACTGCCTGGGTGTGTCTCTTCGTTTCCATAAATGGATAGGGTCTGGTCCAAGACATCATTCCAACTTGACAGCATTTGAGGGTTAAGTTTCCGTCTCTTAGAAAAGTCCTATTAAGGAAAACCCACTGGCATCTTTCAAGCCAAGAGCAAGGCCCGGAGGAGTGGCAGCCAGACAGGGTGGTTTCTAATGGAGGCACAGTGGGATGGGAAAAGCTAGGTCAGGGGTGCAGCTGGCAGCTGCAGGAGGGAGAGCCTGAGAGAGGTTGGGGAGAGCCAAATGCAAGCTTCTCCCACTTCCCACTTTAGCCCGGGGCCAGCCGTGGGCACAACGATAGCGTTTTCACAGAACAATTCTCAGGAAGGCTTGGGGCAGGGAGCAGGCAGAGCAGACCTATCCCTTGGCACAAGTGAGTGCATCCAAATGACCTGGCTGGACCAGCAGAAGTTGTGAGTGGGTTTGGAGCATACACAGAGTACCAGACCAAGCATGGGTGTGAGAGCTGGGTGTATGTGTGCACATGTGTTCTCAGTCTCGAAACTTTCATAAATCTTGTAAGACACCTCCATGCCCTAAATGTTTCCCATGTACTTACACAGCCATAGCTGAACTCTCTTCACAGACCCGTGCAAAGATGTTGAGTCAAAGTGGTATGGGAGTCTTCTAGAGAGGTATCGCTCAGATCTTATGGCAAGCAACAGACAATCTTAAGGTCCAAGAGATTCAGTGTAAGGATGGGTGAGAACCAGACCTGAAAGCTACTTCTATTTTAAAGCAAGATGTTCTTATGCACTGCTCTTATGGTCTTTGTTTTCCTGGGCAGTGAAATCCTTGATTCAGGACTCAGAAGTCCATGGCCCTGTATTCACTGGCTCCAACCAGACCCTAAGTCTGAGGGTGTAATCAGGGAAAGCATCCTTTCTGACAGCCTTATGGGGGACTTTTAGCCAATGGACAAGTGAGTCTGACACTGGCAATCCTATTGCCAGTCATCCGCCATTAAAAATAACTTGCTGCCACTCCCCTTAGCAAATACATAGGAAAGTTGGTTCGGGAGCAGGGGCTGTGTAGAAATTGGCACTGTAAAGGACTCACCTAAAGCTGAACATTGTGACACACACCTGCAGTCCCAGCAATCAGGAGACTGAGTTATTAGGGTCTTGAGTTTGAGACCAGCCTTGGGTACATAGTGAGACTGAGTACACTGCTTTAAAGAAGATAGCCAGTGTAGGGATTGGTGTAATTTTGGTCTTCATGGAAGGCCTGTTAAAGGTAGAAAAATGAATGAAGAAAGAAGAGACAGAGGGATTTGTGTGAAAATGAAAAATTATTTCCTGGAACTCTGTCAGTGTCAAAAATTATGTAATGGAAAATGACTTGCTCTTCCTTTGCACACCCATGTGCATGTGTGTACATGTGTGTGAGGCACATGTGCCTCTATCTGTGTGCATGCCTATCATAGCCGGAGGTCAGCTTTGGGTGTTGTTCCTCCGGTGTCATCCACCTTGTTTTGCAAGACAGGATCTCTCACTATCCTGGAACTCTGCTTTGGCTGGCTCACCTGTGAGCTACATATATCCTCCTGTCTGTACCTCTCTCTCCATAGCCTGGATCTTAGTTCTTTACACAGGTGTTCAGGGGACCAGACTAAGTTCTTTATGCTTATGAAGCAACCATTTGACTGAGTGCACCATCCTTCTAGCCTGACATATAATTTTTGAAAAAAAAATGGCATTAAGAGAGATTTCAGAAACCCTTTAAAAGGAAAAACAATCTAGAATTGAAAGGTATTCACAAAATATATTATCTCATTGAGTCATTGGGAAAGCCTGGGGTTCCCATGGCAGAGTCTTTACCCAGCCTGGTTCTACTACGAGGTGGTTCAGCATCTTTTGAGTATTCTCAGCAACTAGTAGAAATGGTAGCACAGGTGCCAGGTCAAACCTGTGCACAATGCTCGTGAACGATGTCTTAATTGCTAAGCCCAGAAGAGAACCAGCCAGCAGCAGGGATGCTGAAGGGTGCATCGTGTGGGAGGTTAAGGGCTGCTTCTAAACTAGTCTGCTTTTGTTTGGTTTTGGTCTTGATTTATTGCTTTCACTTTTTGATGTAAATGCATGTTTTATTCTTATTACATAAGCAGACAGATCCGAAGAATGAGTGTTGGAGTGTGGAAATTCATTTGAACTTCAATCCACCACCACCGCCCCCTGAAAACAAAAGGCATTGTGAGTGATGAGTGAACCATGTAAGGGGGTTAGCCTTGTGACTGGACCCCTGCTCCATCCACCCTTTCTTACTCTGCAAGTCAGGCAGGACTGAACCTGGACCAGCTCTGCAGGTGAGCTCTAGTTGGCTAAAATTAATCTGAGTCTCTTCCCTGTTATAACAGTTTGGTTTTGGTCATGCAGGCTCAAGACAGAGGCCCAGATCATTCTCCTGGGACCCCAAAAGACTGAAGTAAAGATCTTCATATTATCGCTTCTGACCCTGATGGATGTAAACAAAAGACACATAACCCAGATTTAGGCCCAGCACCATTTTGAAACCTTGAAAGGAGTCAGACTCTAAGTAAAGCCACCCTAAGAGGAAGGCTGCACCTACTAAATAGTGACCGCACCTCTGGCCTTGGGGCTTTCAGATTGTATGAGTTAAAAGGGCATTAGGTCATTTTGAGTTTTCCTTAGTAATGTTACTTATGGCTTAAGAAGGTCTGCTGTGAACCAGGCCTGTCATCTCAGCTATTTAGGATGCTCAAATCATAAGGTCACAAGTCCAAGGTCTGCACGGACAAAAGACTGATGTTCAAGGCCAGCCTGGCAAACTTAGGGGGACCCTGCCTCAAAATAAGATGTTAACCCATAGCTTGGGATAGAGCTAAGTAGTGGTACAGTACTTGCTGCATATGCATGGAACCTTAAGTTCAGTCTCTAGCACTGGGTGCATAGGGACTGGACCTGCCTGATATAGGGATACTAAAGATTGCATCTGGAAATGATAGCAGAAATAGAGAAGGTGATGTGAGAATAAAATAGTTTCAAAACTATTGAAGCTTATTTAGTGATCTCTGAAGACTCTAGGCAGCAACAGTAAAGGCTCAAGTCATCCAAGCCACACCACAATCATTGGAAACCTCTTTTTTTCCAGAGTTAGAGCTGTGAATGGAAATTCTCCCGCCTGAAAACTATAGCCCTACCACATAGCCAGTAATATGTGACTAAAAAAACTTATTTTTGTATATATGAACTAGTAATAAGACCAACTAGAGAATATTAGGTAGACTAAGTGCAGGAATTATGTAAAGCAGCTAGCATAAATATATTCAGCACGCAGTAGTTTCTGTCTTATCTCTTTATGCCAGCAAGTGACAGATGGGTGCCCACAGACCAGTTGTAAGACCTGCCACGTACTGACAGTTTTGAAGATTGCCATTAGCCTTTTGACCCTCTACTGTTTTTTCAACCTATTGATCTGCTGAATCAATTGATTTTAGAACGTTTTCCTACTGCTGTAGCTATATTAGCCATCATTTGCTGCAGTAATGAATTGATCCCAGACCGTCAGCTGCTCAATGACTTAAATGTGTATTTCTTGTTTATTTTATATCACCACCAGTCATCATGGGGACTTGATTTCATGAAGTCACTCTGAGGCCCAAGCTAGTTTAACTCCAGTTTGGAATGCAAATTCTTCGTTCAGCCTGCAGAAACAGGAGAGATGAAGGGAGACACATATGATTTTAAATACTTTGATTTTGAAGTAATACAGGCATGTCTCTTTCCACTCATAATTGCTTGCAAGAGAGGCTAGGGAGCATAGAGGGGGCATGGATACTTGGTGAGAACTAATTACCCTGTTCTGGGAGCCAACACCATGTACAATAAGAAAAAAAAAAAACAGTTATAATTTCAAATTATCTTGACAAATAGTGTGTCTTTATTCCTTAGTTTGCACCATGACCTTTTGCCTCTGAGTAACTCAGGTTAGAAAGAATTCCCATACTTTGCCCCATATGTCTACTCCACCAACCAGGGATATCTCAGAATGTGTTTCCAGGTCATCCTTTGCCTAGAAATTCAATGTCCCAGATGAGTTAGTGGCCCATTAACATACATTTTTGTTTGATAAGCAAGACTTTAAGGATGCTGGATAGAGCAGGTACTGGGCTGAGTGATATGCATAGTGGCTCTTAGCCATTCAGTGCAAACTCTAGGGAAAGCTGGGCTGTTTGTGTTTCTAAAGCACTATCTCTCCAATGTGGTTTCCAACACATACACAAGAATCTCCCATGGTATGTATTTAAACCAATCACATTCAAGTTCCTTCCTTGACTCTATGAAAAAGGACCACGAGGTCTTGCTCTGAGATTAAGCCTAAGGTAACCTGATCCACTTGGGTGTGATGGTTTATATGTGGGTACACCATCCCTGGGACTAGAAAGGATGAAGGTGAGAAAGGCTGTGTGTTATTCGCTTGATTGCAGTTGGGGCTCCAACTGTCACCACCTACAGGCTTTTTGAGGAACTGCATGGCCAGAGAGAGGGGAGTCATCAGGGATCACCCTCCTCCAAAGGATTATATTGACCTGAGCCAGATGGCAGAGCTCCTGATCAGAAGGGGATGCTCTGTGGATCCCTTCTCACTGGCAGTCCCTAAGGGTTGATGGACACTTAGATTCATGCTGGGTGGACAGCTTGAAAATGACGTTAGAGAAATGAAAGACATGATTCCACAAGACCCAGCACTTAAACTTGTAAAACTACTCCAGATGGAAGAAGGCTTTCCTGAGCTAAAACATTCAAAAGAAGCAGAGATGGAGGCATGATACTCATAACAAAGCTAGCTGAGTGCTCCTTGTAGGGAATCAAGCTGCTTCCTGCAAGTCTTCAAGGGTCATACAGTCCAGAGAGTAACTACTGTCTTCCCTTCTTTCTTGCTAATGTCACTTTGTCTTGCTTTTCTTCCTACCCTTTTCTGCTGCTTTTGTTGTATCTGATCCCACAGCTACTCCTGATCTAGACCCAAGAAAGATCCTCTGGGAATTTAAAGAAGCCAGAAGGGCAAAGGTGATGATGCCAGACTTAAACTCACTTGATATACGGAATGCCCTTTGTCAATTCTGACCCCATAGCTTCCAAAAGTCACTATGATTAGGTATTGGTTCAATAGCTACCTTGATTAAACAGTTTATATTTCTGTTTGTCAGATATGGGGAGTTTATGGCATAGAGTTAGACAGACAGGGATGCGGTAGAAATGCTTAAGGTCTTGGAGCCTAATTACATGCTTTAGTAAATAGATAAACTCATTAAGGTCTCTTTGGACTGAAGAAAACAGTGTAATGTTGTGTCTCCTACAAGGCCTGACATACAGAAGATATTTAAATAGCCCGTGTTTATTATTGTCTTTTAGGATCACAATAGAGGAGAATCGGGAACTAGAAGCTTAGTACTCCTGTCTGTCTATCTGTTCTCTGTCTTTCAACTTTCTGGTATGTGTTTGTGGTATTCTTGTGGGTGTATATACATGTTCACGTGTGTGGTCTTACATGTATGCACATGTATGTTGAGGCTGGAAGTTGACGTTCTTGACAACTTTCACTTTATTTATTGTTGCACATTCTCCTACAGAGCCTGGTGTTGCTGACTCAGGCTGGTCTAGGTAACTTCCACGTCCCAGGGACCCCTGTCTCTGCCTTTGATGTGCTGGGATTACAGGCAGGGTGATACACCTGCTTGACTTTTAAATCTGAGTTCTGGGGATCCGAACTGTGATCCTTACCATTGTCGGGTAAATGCTTTATCTCCTGAACCATCTCCTCAACCTGCTTGCTGCTCTCTTGCCAGCCTACCTGCACGTTCAATGATGCTTGAAACATCTCACTCTGAAAGGCAGGTACTACGATAAAGAAAGCTAGCAGAAAAATCCATTGGCCTGTTTCCTGGAGAGTGGAAACAAAGCCACTCTGCCAAAACAAAGATGTTTCCAGGGGGCGGGTGGGTTTGGATAAATAATTAACTTGGGTGGATTGCTTTGTGTCTGGAGGAGTCATTTCAACAACATGTTCACACCCCCGAAGTCTTGTTTCACATTTTCCAGGATAAATATCTCCTTTGTAAAAAAAAAAAAAAAA
>NW_022196904.1:104239731-104264488 GCF_008632895.1 Mastomys coucha | reverse complement strand
AAAAAAAAAAAAAATAGCGAGAGAGACATGTGTTCAGAAACTTGGCTATAAAACAGTGTTTCCATGTAATGAATGCCATGAAAACTTACAGTTTATGGGCAACATCTTTAACTAGATCCAAAGACACTCTATTGTTTCCAGTTGGCCTCAGTTAAACCCAGGTGAAATCGTATTGCCTAGGGGAACATTGAAGGGCCACCAAAGTAGAACAACCTTCTCATTGTCTTATGGAGAATATTGTTCCACTCAGTAGCTAGGGAGCATCATGCCACTTGCCAAGCAAGAGTCTTTCTGTGTGCCAGGTGCTGTGGGTTGAGGTGTGGCTAAACTGGAAGCCACAACTAAGGAGATAAAAGATTATGACTGACACAGTGGAAAGAATGTGCTCACCACTAGGACCTGATTCAATTGTAGACTCACCTCCTAACACAATCCAGGCTGTCATTTTGAAATGCTTGGTTTATTTGTCTTGAGCCAGTCTTACTCTGCAGTGCAAACTACACATGGTGATATCCTGCCTCAGCCTCTCAAGAGTTGGAACTACAGTCATTTTCCCTCTAACAAAATCTATAAAGGCTTCAATGGCCCTCTTTTATGAATCAGTTGGGTTAGGTAGCAAATAGATTTGCATTTTTAGAGACAGTCTGGTAGCAGAATCTGCTTAATTGAGCAGCACTCAGAGGTTATGCAGGAACTTGGTAGGCAAGAGCAAGAGTGTTATGAAGGAACTAGAGTGATGAAATTATGTGAGATGGTGTGCGGTAAGGTTGGGAAGGAGGAGGGGAGCAGAGAAGCAGAAGGCACTGAAAGGTGATAATGGCGGACAGTGCCATGCTCTCACCAACTCTTCATTTTCCTCCCAGGATTTTGGTCTAACCTTGCCTCTAAAGCACAAGTGTTTTTGAAAGCCTCAGTGAAGTTTCACAAAGAGAGTAAGCATGTCTTAGTAAGGGGTTCATTGCTATGAAGAGACACCGTGACCACAGCAACTCTAATAAAGGAAAACATTTAATTTGGGCTGGATTACAGTTTCAGAGGTATAGTCCATCATCATCATCACGGTGGGAGCATGGCAGTGTACAGGCTGCAATGGTCCTGAAGAAGGAAGGAGCTGAGAGTTCTACCCTTTGATCCATAGGCAGCAGAAGGGACTGTTTGCCACACTGGGCATAGCTTGAGCATTGGAGACTTCAAATCCCATGCCCACTGTCACACTTCTTCCAACACTGCCACATCTACTACAACAAGGCCATACCTCCTAATAGTGCCAGTCCTTATGTTGGGTCCAAGCATTCAAACATATGAGAAAGAGGGAGATATGTTGCCTATCATCCCATTATGACTATGTAGAAGCTGGAAGACAACTTTTAGGAGTCAGTTTTATTTTCTCCTTCTATGATGTGGATCCACCTTAGGCCTTCAGCATTAGTACTCAGTGCCTTTACCACTGAGTCATTCCATTAGCCCAAAAATGAGTTTAATATCTACATAGAAAAGAGATACTACCCCCAAACAAGGACACCTAGAGAAATATTTCCAAGGCCATTTGGAATTTACAATAGACACATGTAAGACATGTATGAAACCTAGACTCCTTAATGCCATTATTATTCTAGCAGTAAGGTGGATAGGAAACTCAAGCTAATGTCAGTGTTTTTAGGACTGAAAGTCATAAAACGAGATAGCAGCCTAGGAAGTATTGAAATGTAGACCTCCTCCAGAGTCTCACAGAATCTTCCTTGGCCCCCATTTTGCCACCTTTCTCTCTGCCATTCTCTGCTTTCTCATGACCACCCAGACCACAAGAATGCTGTGCTTTAAGGAATCTTGTCTATCTAGAATGCCACAGGTTCTCCATCCTTGAATGACGGGATTGCAGTTTGGCTTTAGATTCTGAATAAGTGAAATAAGATGGGCTCTTTGTAGAGGAGGACAGTCCTTATCCTCAGGGATGGAGCTGCTTAAATATGATTGAGATCTGTGAAATTCCTGGGATGCACACTTGTCTGTTTGCTCAAACGACATTAGGATGAAAGGTTATGTTGGCTGTGATTAGCTCCCAGTGAGCCTGTGCCAGTGGATGGTGGGATGATTGTTGCTGCATCTGGTTTCATCGTGGCTCTCAAAGAATACATATTTTTAGCAGTGAAGTTCAAATTCCAAGTATTCTCCCTCCCTTATGAAGTCTGTCGGGAGGCTTGCCAGATAAATGTGTTAGCTGTTCCAAGCCAGTGGCTGAAATCTGAACCATTGTTTTCCTTTGTGATTGTTTGTCAGACTCTTAAAGTCTCAGGACTGGGATTCCAGCAGGATGCCCTGAGCTGTTCACAGTTGCGCGCTCTCAGATCTGGGTGATTTAGTGACAGATTAGAACTCATTCCTTTTCTGTAACTCCAAACACTTCCCAGGCAGCTCCCCAACACCAACGACAATGGTAAGTCTCATAGATCCAGGTTAGGATTTTCCAGCCTATTTAAGGCCTAGAACAAGGGAAAGTGATGAAAGGCTGTCTTGTGTGTGCTGGGTGGGATAATAGCAGAGACATAAAGTCGAATGATTGAGGGAAACAGTAGATTATACACAGAAAATGAGTGACTGTAGGCTGTTTTCTGATGTGCTTTTATTTTATTTTATTTTATTTTATTTTATTATTAAAACACTCTGTGGAACAGACAGGTGAATATAAAAATGAGAAACAACTAGCACACTCCTCTAATCTCTATACAGGAGTATTGCTATGAGTTTGGGGCTAGCCTAGGCTAAATGAGTTCAAGGATGGCATATATGGCAAAGTGAGGCACTTTATCCCACCCACTCCTGCTTCCAAAGAACATTCAGTAGCAAAGAAATTGAAACAGGGGATGTGCTCCAATCTCACACTCAGAGTGATAAGGTGGTTTTCAGGTTTAGGAACTACTGAAAAAAGACACCTAGCAGGTGCCTAACTCTTATCAAGCATCAAGTCAGAAGAAGAGAGGGCAGGGAGCACTGAACTTGCTGACTTTGCAGTTTCGGGGTCCTGGGGATTGAGATGCAGCTTGTTCTGAGATGCAGCTTGTTCCGGGGAACTACCTCCCGTGGAGAAACTTTCCCCAAGCTGATGAAATGCACCATAAAGTTGTCAGGAATTGCTGCCAATGTTTCCTTTGACCTTTGGTAGGACAGATGCTTGGAGAGGCATTTTTCTAGGAGTCAAGTTGGACAGATCCAGCAACAACAGCAAACGCAGCCTCCACTGAGTGTGGAAATTGATACATGAATAAGCCAAGGATTGGAGACAAGGATATCAAGGAGGCCAGAACCATTTAAAGTTAGTCATTGGGAGAGACTGGAATAAGTACAAGTCCAGAACTCATCCTTGATCCTTCAATGACGGGCAAACTGAGTCACCAACATAGTGATATTTTCTTTAGTTATTTCCAGTGATTATATGTACAGAGAAAAAAAAGACAGAATTTTCTGGTTCTGTTTACATGAACCCCCAGCAACTTGTCCACACCCTTTGGACATTTATGTGCCAGGATAGGGGAAGATCCAGAGTCCTAACTGCTTTTCCAAGGAAAAGATTCACAGAGAGCACAGGGCTACAGGAACTCCACGGCACAAACAGGGAAGGAGCAGCTTCAGATGCAATGGCCGAATTCGAAGCAGATGAGAAGAGGAGCCTTCGCAGGAGACTGTAATAAGAACTGGTAATAAATAAAAAGTGCAGAAATGTTGGTACATGACATAAAAGATATGAATGGAGAAAATTTTATTTACGTTTTTTGCATGTGTGTGCTGTGTATGTGTACCTGTGTGTTTGGGTTTGGAAGTTGGAGTGTAGGTGCGCATGCACATGCTTGCAAGAGGAAACTTGAAGCTGAGTGTGGGTATCTTTCTTTTCACATTGTGTATGAAAGCAGAGCCCCTCACTAACCTGTTGCCTCTGTTTCAGCTAGTCTAGCTACACAGCTTGCTGAGAGGTGGAGGAATCACTACTCTCCTTCCATACTCTGGGATTACAGATGGGCTTCTGTGCTCACTCAGTTTTCACAGGGATGTAGTTACTCATTAAATCATCTCCCTTGCCCAAATAGAATAAATTTGACAGGAGGTGCATTTAAGAAAATGGAAAAGCATCTTAGGCTTTATGTTCTACTAGTGTATGTGTGTGGAGACCAGAGCTTGATGCCAAGTGTCTTTCTTTATTGCTCTCCACCTTATTTTTTTTGAGACAGGGTCTCTTATTGAACCTAGAGCTCTCCATTTTGACTAGACTGAGTATGTAGCCAAAGGTAGACCAAGGAGCTCCTAGAATCCACCTGTCTCTACCCTCCCGGTACTGGGGTTACAGACATGTTCTGCTGTGACCATCTTTTTACAAGGGTACTGGGAAAACCACTTCAGTTGAAGCTAATTCACAACCTCAAGGAAAACAGAGTTGGAGGAGTGAAAGATTATCAATAATCATACAACTGATTAAAATAAGAAAAAAGCTAATAGAGGTGAGGAAAGAAATAACATGAAAAAAGTATGTGGTAATAGTTACACTAGCTCCAAGACCAATGCCTGAAAATACATGTGGAACAAGTGTCTTAGTTTGGGTTTCATTAGTCTGAAGAGACACCAAGACCAAGGCAACTCTTATAAAGGGAATTTTTTTATTGAGTCTGGCTTACAGTTTCAGAGGTTCAGTCCATTATCATCATAATGGGAAGCATAATGGCATCCAGGCAACATGATTCTGGAGAAGGAGCTGAGAGTTCTACACATCTTGAAATAAAGGCATCCAGAAGGCTTTTCTCTGCAGTAAGCCAGGAGGAGAATCTTCCACACTGGGCAGTTCTTAAGCACTAGGAGCCATTAAAACCTGCCTATTCAGTGATATACTTCCTCCAACAAGGCCATACCTACTTAACAAGTCCATGCCTCCAAATAGTGGGACTTCTCAAGGGCCAAGTGTATTCAAACCACAGCAAGTGTTGTGAAAACAAGAGGATAAAAAAGCAGGTAAATGATGAGCATAGGACAATATGACAAAAAAAAAAAAAAAAAAAAAAAAAAAAAAAAAAAAAAAAAAAAAGTTGGACACTAGAGACCCAGCCAGGTATTTAAAGAAGGAAAGCATTGCAAATGGACTAGAAACACATCCTAAGGAGCAAGAGAGGATGGATCAAAGTTGAAGGAATGGATGGTTTCTGACTTAAAGGACAGGCCCTGTTATGAACAAAACTCTATTAGCTATCATCTGTTGGGGGATTGGTTCTAATGCTTTGAATTAATCTGGCCCCCCAAATGGGGGATCTGCCTGTCCAAACACTAAAGGTCCTTGTCCCCAATTGGTTTTAATCCAATAAAGAATCAACAGCCAATAATTGGGCAGATAGACTGAGGTGGGACTTTGAGATTTGTGCAGGCTAGGAATTGGGATAGAGGAAGGAAGGAGACTGCCATGACAGGGAAGACCAGACTAAAGGTCCACCGATGTGTGAGAATCAGGGAAAGTGGTCACATGGGCCTCTTCCCCAACTGTGTTTAGGGTAGCAGAGATGAAATACAGATTTTAAAAGATGTTAACTCAGGAGTACTGGAGTGGAGTGTTTGCTAGCAGTGAGAAGGATTACAACTGCCCAGCCATTAAGCTAGTCAAGACATATTAGACTGGGGTGTGTGTGTGTGTGTGTGTGTGTGTGTGTGTGTGTATGTGTGTTTCAGGAATCTAGATAGCTCTTGGGCAGGTGTGAGCATCCGACCCATCAAGAGCACAGAGTAGGTAACTATTTACAGCTACAATCATCTAATGATGATATTAATTTCAAAGAAAGTTGGATATTCCCTCTAGATTTCATAAGAGTTGCATTTGTAAAGGGGAAAATTAATGAAGTTGACTTTAGGATTCTAGGAAAGAGTTGAACAAGAGGCTGACCAAGGGACAGCAATTCTGTGAGCAGTTAAGCTGGCATCATTGTGTAAAGTAAAAAGAATATTATACTGAAACATAAAAGGTCTTGGAAAATACTTTGTTTACATGTTTTTTTTTAAAATCTCCAGCAGCAAGAGATATTTGAGTATGATGACAGTGAAGCACTCAAGAATGGGTTAAACTGAGTATGGAAGGGTGGAACTGAGAATTCAATATGATAAACATATAATTATACCTTAAGAACAAGGTAATCACAGTTAAAATGTTTGTAAATGGTATAGTTTTTAAAAGAAAAACAAGGTAAAGTTAAAGTAAAAACAAAATGAAATAACCCAACTAAAATGCTCATTTTCTCTCAGGGGGGAGAGAAGGGTAGGATTGATGATTGTCAATAAGTTTGTTTTTTTAATTCAATACAAGAAATTCAATGATCAGACTGGTGCTCTGAACACACATTGAGGAGCTGTGAGGCTTCAGTATGTGGCTGCGTAACTGTCAGTGCAACAGATGAAGTCCCTGCTTGTCCAGATTTCCCATTCTGAGCTATGATTAGTATGTTCATGCCATGGCTAGCCTGGCTTACATAGTGAGTTCCAGGATAGACAAGGCTACATAGTAAGTCCCTGCCTCAAATACTATAGCATACATTGGCTTAACTCTATCCTAACAGGTCAAAAGAAAAAGACCACCATATTATCCTGATTATAGAAAACTCACCAAAACTAAAATTCTTTTCTTGATTATAAAAATATGACATATATATCCTGGGAGTAGATAGAAAGGTGGTTTCCATTTCTTGGGTATGCACACAACCCTGCCACCTCCAGCATACTGGTTCAGCGGCCTCCCCACTCTCAGCTCCAGCCTCAGGAAGTGAGGCTAACAAAAGTATTCTCTCACTTCCCCTCCTGCCTGAAATATGCTTGATGGTGAGCCACTAGGAAGCATTCTGATTAAATTCAGGAGTGAAACAAAGACACCTCCTGCTGTAGGCAGAATGCTAATCTTCCAAAGTCATCTAGATTCTCCTGCTCAGAAATCAAGAGTAGGCTGGGTTCCCCAGAAAAGGCGAAGGATACAGAGTTAATATTATTAAACAGACGACCTTAAAACAAAGTTGACTTGAGCCCAAGGCAACCACAGAAGTCCTTAAAAGTGGAAAGGGGTAGGCAGAGACGTGGAAGGTCACTAACTTTCAAGATGGCGGAAAGACTGAGAGTTATCGCAGGAGGAGCGGAGTTGAGAAGGAAATTTCCTTCCCACTGGAGTTCTGAAAAAGGAACATAGCTCTGCCCACACCTGGGCTCAGGGGAGCCTGTGTTGGATTCAACCTAGTCTTGCTTGTGGTGGTTGATATGGCAGCCTCAGAAACAGATACCCCCACTACATTTTGTACTGCTATTAGTATAGAATGCTATGTGGATGAACATTAGGAGGCAGACAGCAATTACTACTCGCTGGTATGATTACATAATAATCAGTTGCTATTAGGAAATACTAAATATTAAGTGAAAGGCTCATGTAATGATTAATGAAAACAAAGCATAATAGCTTCCCTATATTTCAATTACAAAGAACAAATAAATGAAATGCTCGGTTTTTTTTGTAGGGGAAAAAATTTAAGTAGTAAAATCAACAAGAGATGTGCGAGTTGTGTTTGAAGAAGCCAATAGACAGTATGTTATCACAAAATAACATGAGCAGGAAAATATTCCCTGAGCTTCCTCTCCCCCTCCTCTTCCTCCTTTTGGCTAATGTTTAGTACTGGGTATCTAACCTAAGGCCTTACAAACGTTGGCAACTGCTCTGTCACTATAATAGCAGCCTCAAGGGGAAATATTTTCTCATTCTGGTATTAGTACTCTTACTAGTGTAAAACACCTTTTAACATTAAATTTCATTAAAGCTTAAAGAGTATGCCCATTGTAATTTGTAATGGAAACTAATCAGTATTACCCCAAAATTAAACTCTGAGATATTAAATATATAAGGCTCACTAAAGAGGATAAAGCTGTATGCAAAAATTAAAAACCCAACAGATCTATTTTTAAGTCTTATTTTTTTATTTATGCATATACATGTGGTGGGGGATAGAGGAGGTCCCTGTGGAGGCCAAAAGAAGGCTTTATATCCCCTGGAGCTGGAGTTGCACTAGGCTGTGAGCTGTCTGACATGGGTGGTGAGAACTGAGCACAGACCTCTGGGAAGGAAGACCCTAGAAAGTTGTTTTAATTAAAATGGCATCGTATTCCTATAGGGTTTCATGGCTAGAGAGTTCAATTGACTAAAATTGATCAGTTCAGAAGCAAATTCCAAAAAGTAGGGGAATGTATTTTATGAATGGTATTTCATGTAAGTGGCAGGAAATAGAGGCTGAGTCATAAATCACATTAGAAGTTGATTGGCCATTTGGGAAAATGAATTCATATTCTGTATTTTATATAAAAATGAATTTCAGACAGCTCATATATTGAAATATAAAAATTAAAGTCATGGATACTAAAAATGGTCATAAACATTATTATTTTCTTAGGGTAAACCACAGAACTCATAAACAATAAAGACAGAGTTTGACCCTGTTAAGCATTTCTGTGCAGGGAAAATTACATAAACTCAAAAGTCTAGGAATAAACTGTGAAACATTCTCAAATAAGAGAAATGCCAAACATCTGAATTGCAAATTGAGTAAAAATTGGTGGCTGCCTTTGAGGAAAAGCAAACTTGGATGCCCACAAACAAGAGGTAACTCGGCTGTTGATGAGGTAAAGCCATAAAGGCCAGGAAGATTCATAGTGCTGCATGAGACAGGTAACAAGGGGGAAATCAGTAGTGCCCATGGCTGGTGCAGATGTCAGGACATGGGGGAATTCAAGTTGAAGTCTGCAGGCATGGAATGACCATGAAACAGAAGGCAGGATTTGAAGTTGAAGTATGTATCCTGTGCCCCACGACTGTGGATATCGGATGCCCCATTAATAAGACTTTATCTTATGGAGATGATTGGGAAAAATCCAATGTGAATATGCTTGATGAAGAATCATGTTTAATAGTGAAACAAACCAGCACCACAGAAAGAGAAACACACAAATGAATGGTAGAACATTAGTATGACCACATCACACAAAATTGCAAAGAAACTTATTTTGCCTTAAAAGACATGCAGATCTATTTATTGTTGAGCAAAAGACATAGGAATCTGACATTGAATGATCTAGAAAAGTGGTTTATAAAAATCCTGTGATAAAGCTGTGTGTGGTTGCCTAAAGTACACGTACTTAGAAGGCTGAAACAGAATGATTGTCATGATTTTGAGACAACCTGGGCTATATTGTGAATACCAGGCCAAGCAGAGAAAATGAGACAAACAAACAAACATCTTCATAGTAGAGGATCTGTTGCTTTATCCATTTGCCTTTCCAATTCTCTTGTCTGTAATATATTTATTACACTATTGGGGCTTTCTGTGATAAAACAGTGAAAATGGACTTTGCAAACAGGTATCAAGTTTAGTAAAGCTGATGGATATTTAAGACAAAATAATCAAATACCTCATTACAGAGCAATGATTCTGTTAACAAAATTCTATTATCTAAACATTTCATTTTCTAGAGTCATATAACAGGAAAATTTTGTTTAATTTTCTCCTAATACATTTTTGGCAATGCAAAAAGTTTTAAGAAGAAACAACTGCTTCAATTTATGAGTTGTGCAAGGCACTATAGTCTGGATTGGTAAGTCTTTTATGTGATTAAGAATCCTCTCCCACCTCTATAAATATTTCCATTGGTGCCATAATTGACACATCACTTTCTCCAGTGGCCTTGATGTAAGAAAGTTAGGGGATTTAATGATGTAATATAAAGAGTCAGAGCATTGCTGATGAAACAAAACTCACTTCCATTAACTTCACTTCACTGCTGCAGAAAGCCATGCTCAGAACAGTCATGCTCAAACTGTGGGTTAGCGCGCACTCTGCGGCTTGTCCTACAGTGATAACTTGTGAGTAGATTTGTAATGCTTCTCTCCAAGAGTGTCCATGGAGTTGCTTCAGCACCCTCTTCAATGAGAAAAGGGATGCAACCAGAGTAGCTTGATTCTGTGTGATCTACTGGGCTTCCAGTAGGCTTTGGAAGTGAAATCAATCCACTAGACTACACTGTTCTTTCTCAGCTATTTGTCAAATGAGTATCCATCAACTTTCTACTAACTCAGCTTGGGTCACTTTCAGATGGAGATTTCTTATCAATAGCCCATAGCCTGAGATTGGCAGAATCCAGTCTAAGGTTGGTCAATGCAGGCTGATTAAATATTCCTTGGTATCTTCCTGTCACCAAAGAGACTTCATCTCTGAATATTGTACTGTTAGAGACCTTCTGGGGATTTCACAGCTAGCTGAGTGACTATATGCAAAGTGCCAAGGAAAGAATTAGTATAGACAGCAGACTTTGTCTGAGATTACTGATGTGGTTCACATTTTGGTTGCAGTCACTGATGACATTACATGTTTCATAGTGTGCAATCTGTATATAACTTGGAGCTGAGGCGCATAGTGAATATTAGTTGAATGTTAATGAGGAACCCAAAGGATTCAAACAATATAAGCAACGGAAAGGTATCATTCCCATATCAGCTTGTCCAAAAATGCATCTTCGTTTTATAGTGAAGCCCTGATTATATTAGTGTTCCATAGCATTTTAGGGGTTGGCAAGAGAGATTCCAGGGTATCTGTTATTCTTCCCAATTGTAGTATTGTAGTTCAATGTGCACTGCTCATTTTAAGAGTTGTATTAGAGACTCCTTTTTTAATGTCAGCTATGTATCTGTGTTGCTTAAGGAACTAACAAGAAACCTGTCTCTTGGGCACTGTACCCAATGGTATTAGACTGATCAAAGGAAGGCTTTTAAGAACATTGTAAACCATTGCTTGATAGGCAAGATTCCTACCCCAACCATTTGTTGATGAGATCTAAAACTACCCTTGGAGTTATGGACTAAGACATGAAAACAGATCTTCTGAGAAGGGGAATCAAAGAGGCACAATGAGGGGCTGTAGAAATCAGGGTGGCTTTAATCCAGCTTATCATCTCCATACAACTCACCAAACCCATCCCCAGCCTCTTAAAAATTTCCCATGGAAGATGGAAGCCACTATTTCCAGCTTGCTTCTCTGTTATGATGGGATATAGGAGGCAATATAGAAGGGATATTGAGTAAATTCAAGTACCATATTGTATGCAATGGACCCAGCGTGTAACCTTGCACTCATGTGTTGAAATCTTTGGTGATGATATTTAGAAGTCTGGCCATTAGAGGTCATGAGGGTAGAGCCCTCATTAATGTATTAGTGGCCTTATAAAGGGTATGAAAGCCATCTTCCCATCATGTAAGAGTACCACAAAAAGAACAATGTCTGCAATCTGTGTGACTTAAATACTGCTTCTAATCTCCCAGATTGTGCCATAGGTGAATGTGATGACACACACCTATTATCCCAGAACTTCAGAGGCAAAGGCAGAAGGATCTGAAGTTTGGGTCATGCTTAGCTACAGTGCAGTTCAAGTCCAGCTGGGGATACATGAGATTTTTGCATCAAATAAATAAGTAGACCATGAAAGAGCTAAGCGCTGTCTGTGTACTAAAGAGTAATTTTAGTGTTTCCCCAGAGTTCCTGCTTCCTGATCATATGTTTATTTGCAATGTGGAAACTCTCAGACCCAGCATCTCTTGGAAAGAAGCACAGGTTGGGATGCATGCTCTTTGACTGGCATTTCTAGAAGTTCCAAGAACCTATAGAGTTCACAATGCACAGCCACTCTTAAGAGTGATCTTTAAGGTCATTGTTCAAAGGAAGAGCCTAGCATTTTGGTTTTCATTTTTGGAAGGAGTCAACAAAGTATGGCCTACAAAACAAACTAAATGTTACTCTGTCTTATAAACTTTACTAGAATACAGCCACATCTATTCATTTGCACATTCCCATGCCTTCTTTCCTGCCGTAACTCTACCTACTGAGTTTAATAATTATAAAGTATATGACCTGTGAAACCTAAAATATTTACTATTTGCAAGTCTTTTACAGAACAAATTTGCCACCCTACAGCTGATTATATGTTTCAGTTCACTTCAGCACTTTCTATTGAAATTTCCCACCTATTCAAAACACGGGGATGGATATTAATTCTATTGCTGATGTTTTTTTAACTTCTAGCTAGTTGGTCACTTGGTGACTTAAATATTCTGGCACTGTTTCTAGCTCATGAGCCCCCATGTGCATAGTCCACAGTAATGGAGTGATTTCTTGGGTTTCACACCCTTTTAATAATGTTTACTTGTGCCTGTGTGGGGGGGTGCCCTTCAGCATCCCTCCCTAAAAAAAGTTGCCAATTTGGAAGGGAAAGGAGGAGGACTGTGTGGTCTGTAGGTCTGTTTTCTTTGCTGTTACCATGTGTTCATTCTTTAAGGACTTGTTAGGATTGGAGAGCAAGTGTTCAGACAGGAATGAACCTTTAGCTGTATTGTTTAGAAGCTCCAAGGTCTGAAGACATCAGGCTGAAGCAGTTTTAGTGCTATTTTAGGTTTTGGAGCAATGGAAACTTTTCAATAGTGAAAACCAGAGAGTTAATTTTGTCCCTCCCCACACACATGTGGCAGCATGGCTGCCTTTTAAAACACTTCCATGGACTCCATAGCTTGGTAGATTCATATTGATGCTCCATTTATGCTTTCACTCTGCTTTTTTTTTATTTCATTTATTTTTGTTTTGATGCTTGCTTTTATGCACTATGGACACTTCAAGTACTTAGTGGAGAGAAATGGGACATGAATGCATACAAACAAATATTTAGATAAATAAATAAGTCTAATGGAAAACACATACTTGCACAAAATAAGGCTAAGAAATCTACAAATATGCCTGGGTTTTTTGTGTGTGTGCGCTGGGATGACATTCTCTTTCCCTGGGCCTGGTAATGCTGGTTACCTCCTCACATGGACCTGATGGTCATCTGTTTCCACCATTGTATGTTCTGAATCCCTTAGGAAACACAGGAGTAGGCATCCTTTACAACAAGGAGCTGAACCCCACTGTGTTAAATCCAGTCTTCCAAACACTGACCATAACCATATTATGCATACCTTTTTCTTGGCACAATCTGTGAGCAAGTTACTTTGTGAATGCACATAGGCAAACCATGCAGACCCTAGAAGAAGCAAGCCAAGGCTCATGGGAAATAGTGGGGAGCAGAAAGGTGTTCTTTAATACCTTAGGTTAAAGTAGAGAGCTACACATTATATAAAGAGCTGGATTTGACAGACATAGATGATATTGACAGCGACTGACTCCAGTGTCACCTTCATGTTCTAGGTTTCTTTGGGTTGAGCTACACTCTAGTGAAATTCCTTGGGCTTTTGGTGGTCCCTTTCTGTTCTCCTCAAGGTAAAGTTATCTGCCCCTTAGAATTCTGCTCTTGTTTAGTCCTAGCAGCAGTAACTTGAGGGTGCTGGTCACATTATATCTGCAGTCATGAAGCACAGAAGACTTCAGTGAGAATTTTGGTGTCTTTAAAACCCCAGTTATGTTATGTGAATATGTTATTGTTTTAATCCCAGGTGTGGTATATGAGGCTGCTTCAGATTGTCCTGGGCCGATCTGGTAAACAGATTCATGTAGTTTGTGGAGAAATGGGTCTGAACTGAGCTAAGCCAGGTCATCTTTTTAAACATCTACTCAGTCATTGCCTTTAAGACTTTTGATCATCCTTATAACCAAAATAGGCTTGAACAGAACGAAGGAGTGCCAAACCAGTCATCACAAGATCCAGGTTGTGGAGCAGCTCAGCCGTTGGCTATGTAACTTTGAGCAGGTCACTGAAGTGATTCAGATATCAAGTTGCTAATCTGTAATGTGGGGTTAGAAATCCTAAATGGACAGAGTTAATATGAAAAACAGATGACAGTGTCCATGAGAGCTTCTTACAAATCCCAAAAGCCTGTGTAAATATGAAAAACTGTGCTATTATAAATAATTACATTTTTAAAATCTCATACCATTGTGACATTGACACAAGGCCATTGAGGGAACACGACAGACAATAAATCAGAATTTCAAGAGCACTGAAAGGCATCCTATTATTGTGTATCTGGTAGACTCTAGGCAGAACCACCCCAGACAGGGCAAAAGTAACTTTCTGTAGGGCAGTTGGCCATATGAGTGGGAGAAGAAGATAGTCTGGCTACTTGAGTTCCCGCCTATGTGAACAATTTTTACCAAAGTGGGAAGTGAAACTGGTAGGGAAAGAGCCTCTATGCACCAGACGTGTCTTAGCTATTTTTCTCATTGTGGTAATAAAATACCCTGACAGAAACATAAAGGAGCAAGGGCTTACTATGATTCACAAAGGGTACAGTCCAGCGTGGTGGGTTGGTTCTGGCAGCAGTAACTTGAGGGTGCTGGTCACATTATATCTGGGGTCATGAAGCAGAGAGGACTGCAGGGAAAATTTTGGTTTCTTTAAAGCTCTTGTTGTGTTATGTGAATATGTTTTGGTTTTAATCCCAGGTGTGGGATATGGGGCTGCTTCCGATTATCCACTGATGCTAACTAAGACTACTTCATGGTCTAGAAGGGGTGTGACTTTTTCCAGATGTAGATAGATTATGCTTGAAATTCTGGGGACTCTTGAGAGGATATAAATGTAGGAGGGCCTGGAAAGGCCTGTGGCAGTTGCTGCTAGTTCCTGTTGCTGGTTCCTGCTACCACTATTAGTGGAGGTGGTAGTAGTGGTTCCTACTGTTGCTGCTGGTTCTAGCTGCTGCGTTTGCTATTGCTGGATTATTGGTTGGAGATATCCTGATGACAGAGATTAGATTTTTCCCTCAAGGAACTCACTGCCTCTAATCAGCAGGAAGTTGTCTAAAGAGGTCTATACCCTCTTTCCCCTCTAACCATTTTTTTCTCCTTCCTAGTGCTGAGGGTTTGGAAGGGTAGTAAATAATAGAACCCAATATGGTAGCCCCAGATAAGCCTGCAGACGATGATGAATGTGATGATAATTGCTGGGTTCAGCTGGCTTTCACCTTTTTAAAAAGAGAATATTTATGTAATCTTTTATAATTTCATACATGTAAACAATGAGTCTTGATTATATGAACTCCCAGCTCCCTCCTGGACCTCCCAACTCTTCCTTCGTATTCCTCCCAGCACTTCCAACATGGCCCTTCCTCCCCTCATTATCTTCTTTTGTGGTTAATGACTCGCTGAGTGCAATTAGTCCTGCCTGTTGGAATGTTAACTGATCATATTAACTTGATCTTGTACAGATCTTATTTAGGTCACCATAACTTCTGTGAGTTCATAAGTGCAATGACCATCTCGAGTCTAGAAGAAGCACATTTCACATCACTTCACTGCTTTCTCCAGCTGTTCTATGTCCCTTGTCTGTGACATTCTCTGAATCTTTGGGGGAGAGGGAGTTGATAGAGATGTAAAATTTAGGGTTTAGTACTCAGTAATAAACTATTCTCAGCACTTTGCCTAATTATTATCTCTGCATTAACTGCTGACCATTGCAGAGAAGCTTCTCTGGCCAAAGTTGAGAGCAGCACTAATCTATGGATATAAACATAAATCTATTTGAAAATACATTATTTAGGGAAACAACAGTAGTAGGCTTCTTCCTAAGGCCTGTGGCCTTCCAAGCCATTGGCTTTTGACCAGGTTTACAGTACCAGGACTGAATTCAAGGGCATCTGGTTATTCAGAAGGTTTGGGCCACTAATATACTAGTAGGTACATCCTGTTTGGCAAGTTGGTATTATAATTTGCAGGATTTACTGTGAGGATATTTCAGTGGCACTCTTGAAAGCTTGGCTTTTTCCTTTTTATGCAATTCAGGATCCAAGTCAGGAAAAGGGGGTTTTCCTACTTTTAGGGTGAGCCATTTTAGTACAATTAAACTAATCAATGTAATTAGTCACAGGGATGCCTATAGACTAGCCTAATTAAACAGTCCCTTACAGGTGCTCTTGGAGGCTTTCTTAGGTGACAGTTAGATCCTGTCAAGCTGACAATATTAACCATCATAAAACATTTTCTTTTAGGCATTATCTTGGGATCCTTTCGCTTTACAACAGTCTCAAGTAGAGGGATTAAGAATACATCGCATGAAGGAATGAAGCTTTCGATATTACTACCTTCCAATAGCTCCCAGATGACTAGGAATCCACCTCTGATAATCTTGGAGGCAATCCATCCAAATGGGGAATCCCTGGCCCACTTGAGATCTGCCCACTTCATGACCATGACACTCACTGAGGGAGCATACTTCAGCACCACCACTCCTACTTAAATGGTAGGGACAAGATTCATAAAAACATTGAAGGGCCAAAATAATCCCAAGTACAAGATATAATGTCAAACATTTTAGTTCTAAAATCATTCAAAGACTGAAAAAATTCATATAAAGATCAGAAGGCATTTTGGATCAGTAGAAAGTAAAAACAAAACAAAAAATTCCTAAAGTATATTGTGAGTACTTAGAATCTTAAAAGGCTGTATTTATACAAGAATACTATCCAAATCAAAGAGGGTGGCCTTGTACTTAAACTCAGACTGGATGTTTTATATTCAAATCCATTGCATTTTTTGGAATACTACTTGTCTTAGGGTTTTGTTTTTTGTTTTTTGTTTGTTTGTTTTGGTTTTGTTTGTTTTGTTTTGGTTTTTCCTGTTATGATAAAGGTTATTTGAAAAAAGCAAGGGAGAAGTGTTTAATTAGCTTATATTCCAGATAACAGTCCCTTGTGGTGAGGAAGTCCCAGCAACAGGTACTTGAGAAAACTGGTCACATCACATCCAGAACACAGCAGTGATGCAGGTATGCCTAGTGCTTAGCTTGCCTTCACTCTTATACAACTCAGAATTTCCTGCCTAGTGAATAGTGCCACCCACAGTGGGCAAGTCTTCCTACCTCAATTAACATAATCAAGCTCATTCCACACAGATGTGCTCATAAGCCACCTAACCTAACCTAGACACTCTACTCCTAGATGATTCTGGATTTTGCCAAGTTGATCATTAAAACCAACCATACTACTGATAGGCTAGAGACCTTTCAGTAGTGAATCATGTACTCTGAGTGGGATCAGAAAGAAGGATAAAACTGCACCTGCTTCTTATAAGGAAGAAAGATTAAGAGAACTGGTTAGATGCTAGGACAAAGGCCACAAAAGATAGTGTAAGTGTTGCAGGCTTTGGCACATATGGGAAGGAACTTGCTTATTCTATCTTTGGGACCTTTTTTCCCCCCTGAAGTTAATGTTTACTTATTAGAGAATTTTTGTAATAACACAAAAACAAAATAAGGATTTAAATCTCAGCCATGTCCCAGCATCCTAAGATCACTGCTAATCAGGATTGACAACATATGAAACAGGTTAACTTCATCTGTTTTAGAGATGACTGGGTTCTCTTTTGGGGTAATGAGTGTCTGAGCAAATACAGTAGGAGGACCTGAGGACCTTTTTATAAACATGGAGACTCTGTTATAGTTTTATACCAAATAAACTCAAGTATAGGCACACTTCCAAATAGTTGACCTATTTTCCATAGAGAACTTCAGTAGGTTGACCCATGCACTTGAACCCTAGAGCATTTCCAGAATATAGGAAAATGGAAGGATTCACCAACTCTATGTAGTAGCATATGTTTTCTCTCTAACAAGCAAAGTGTTCTATAGTGCTGAGTTTAGAATCACATGCTATCTCACCTCTAACAAAACTGGCACAGCTGTGATATCCTAACCTTGACTAGTGCTGAATGAGGCACAGAAGGAGACAATCCCGGGGTCACAGTAGGCAAATATGATGACTGTTTTTCAGAAGGGCTGGAGAAACATCAGGAATCACTGTGTAGGGCTGAAGAGATGCTTGCCCAATGACATGCTGGCTGCAAGGTGAAAGACTAGAGTTTGGATTGGAGTCCCAGCCTGTACCTCAAAACTGGTCAGGTGGATTGGGGTGGGACCACCAGTAATACTCATAAGGCAGAGATAGGTGATCCTAGGAGCCAGATGGCTACCTTACCTCCATGATCAAAGAGCTCTGGGTTCAAGTGAAAGATCTACTTCAAGATATAAGGTGGAGAGTAACTGAGAAGACACCCAGTGCCATCTTCTGGCCTCTCTGTACATGGACATGTCCACACACACACACCCCAAATGTGCCCACACATATCAAATGTGCATCCACACACAACATACACATGATCCAGAGGAAGAAAAAAGGAGGGAGGAAGTAAGCGTGGGAGAAACTGTACTCAATAGATGACTTAAGGGCCAAAAAGATGAGCTGCAGAGTTAACACTTGAGAGAGGGCAAGGTCCCAAGCAGTGGGACCAGAAAGAAAGCTCCCATGGAAGATGCCAACTTAAACTAGTTATGTTCCTACAAAATATGCTGTGTATCTGAGGGTGGCATTGAAATTTTGATTCTCCTGCCTCCACCTTCTGAGTGCTCTGAGTATAGGCACACACCAACATGCCAGTTATATCATGTTGTGCTGGAGGTAGAAGCCAGGGCCTGGTGCATGCTAGTCAAGCATACGGCCAGCTAAACTATACCCCCAACTCTATTTTGTACAGTACGTTTTATGAACATGAAACTGTTTCTTCTCTCCCAGACTGATTCCCTGTCTCGGACCCATAGAACCTCCTATCTGGATCTCAGATTCTACTATCGATCTGGAGTAGACAGAAAACTGGAAAAAAAAAACCCAACAACAAAAACCAATTAAACATGAATTAGTGACTTAAAACAAAGATGGAAGAAAGGGGTCTCTCTGAGTGCCATCAGTTTCCTATGGCTTTTTAGTGACAGAATGTTCTCACCTCACTGTCCTTGGGCGCACAGAGGACAGAGAATCAGAGACTTAGAATCACTAATTCAAAGTGGCTTGGTTAAAGAAGAAGCCTGAAATCTGCCATAGGACAGGGACATCGAAGGTCAGAAGTATATAGCCCTGAGCTCAGGCATGAAAAGGATTTCTGTAGAAAGAAGAGAGATGAGGAGTGTGGCCGGACTACAGTAGCTCCACCAACAGGGATTCAGTCCATTTCTCTTTAATTTTGGATTTTGGATTGGTGGTATCCCCGGTAATAGAAGCCTAAAACATGACTCGGCCATTGAGTCCACAAATGCGTCAGCCTGCTTTCTCCAGAGTGGTCTGTTTGCCTTTGCAGTTGTCATTGAGAGATTTGTTTTAATAGCTTAATTCAAAACACAATCAATCTTATTTTTGTTTGTTTGTTTTGTGTGTGTGTATGTGTGTGTGTGTGTGTGTGTGTGTTTTGACAGAGTCTCTCTCTGTGGCTCTGGGTGTCCTGGAACTCACTATGTAGACCAGGTTTACCTTACACTTTGAGATCTTTCTGCCTCTGCTTCCTGAGTACTGGGATTAAAGGTGTACACCACGACACCGGGCTCCAATCATTTACTTTTGTTTGCTTCTCAGTATCAGCTAGGGCTTTAAACCCAGCACCTACCACAGATATTAACAATGCACAGAAGGTCTCAGCATGGAAGAAACCAGCCAGCACATCGGAAGCGACGTGCAGTTACAATGAACACTTCTGGTTTAGCCAAAATCCCGCCTTTGTCTTTGGAGCTATTTTGCTGTAAATTTAGAACAGAAATGCTCTTTCTGGAATAAAAGTGTAGCTTTGTTGGCGACAGGAGAAAGTTTGCTGCTTCACAATTTTAGAATTAGACGACGGACTTATTTAGTACGCATCGGAGGGTAAAAAGCATAAGCCCGTAATTTAAAACATTCCACTCTACCACAGTCCAAGAAAAACACGGACCGGTGAACAAAACCAGCAGCATTGTAATAAGAAAACAACTACGTGCATTTTTCCAAAACCTAAAAACCAGGAATCTAAATGTATGAATTACTGGCTAAAAATTCCATTTTTGTGTCTGAGTTTTGAACTGGAATAACAACTGAGCCCCTGATAAACATCGTTTAAAAAATACACTGATTCTCTGTAGCCTGAGGTGTGGACAGGGGCCTCCCAGCATCCTCCTCCATATACTCAGAGACTCTCTTTCTTGCCCAGGGAGAGTTGCATCAAAATGGAATTTACATAGACTTCCCAGTCAGGACTGTGGTGATTTCTGTGGTTCCCTCCCCATGAAATATTTGGCAGTGCTATTACGGTATTTTATTTTTCTCTAAACACTTTGACTATCTGTTTGAGGTTTACAGAGATTCCCAAGGCAGGACATGTGTAGTGTTGCAGGTGGGCTCGTCCCACTGAAAGGAGCCCTGGCCTTTCTTCAGGGTACAGCTAAGGCTAGCAGATGCAGGCTGTTATTCTGTGACAATGGCAGGGCTGGAGGTGTGGGTCAGCTGGAGAGCCCTTTCCTAGCAGGCTTGAGGTGCTGGATTTCATCAAAGCACTCAAGGAAAGAGGGAGAGCACATAGATGTAATGTGACCCTGAAACAACCAAATATAAAACTTTCCTAATAAGAAGGGCTATCCTAGAGAATCACAAGGGATTATATACCTTTTTTTTTTTTTTTTTTTTTTTTTTTTTTTTTTTTTTTTTTTTTTTTTTTTTTTTAGCAGTTTTAGGCAAAGCTAGCCTTGATGTGTTTTGTTTTGTTTTTTCTTTTTCTTTTGGTTTTTCGAGACAAGGTTTCTCTGTGTAGCCCTGGCCATCCTGGAGCTCACTCTGTAGACCAGGCTGGCCTCAAACTCAGAAATCCGCCTGCCTCTGCCTCCCAAGTGCTGGGATTAAAGGCGTGTGCCACCACTGCCTGGCCAAAGCCAGCCTTGATGAAGATGGAGTTCTAATTCTATCCGACTGCTTGCCATTTAAACTGAGCAGGAAAATCAACTCTGTGAGCATGGAAGGAAGAGTTAAGAACTGTTGAGAGGCGATTTCTTCATCAGTTTCTTCAAAGGGTCAATCACTAGGCTCCGGGCGGAGGCCTCAAGCAGTTCAGACTTGACACCTTAGAAAGGCTCCCGGTCATTTAGGCTTTATCTATAGAGGAGAGTTTGTATAGCAGGGTTGGGTAGAAAGATCAGTAGACAAAGGGTGTGCTGTATAACTAGGAACACTGGCGTTCAGATCCCCAGCACCCATGTAGAAGCCAAGTAGGTGTGGTGTGGCAGCTAGCCTGTAATCCCCACACATGAGAGGCAGAAATCTTTATCTCTGGAGTATGCTAGCAGGCCAGACTAGCAGAAAGGGTGAACGGCCAGTTCACCCAGAGACCCTGCTCAGTAAACAAAGCAGAAAGTTATAGAGGAAGATGCTGGCTGTTAGCCTCTGGCCTCTATATGTGTACCCACACATGTCTACCACCTGCCTCCTCCCACACACATGAGCATGAGTATAGACACGGGCATAGCACATATACACTTATGAGAAAAGAGAAAGAAAGAGAAAAATGTGTGTAGAGTTAGATGCTATCGATATAAAAATCAGATAGCATGGCAATTGGATTTATATCACCCACAAAGTCTCCTGCTTAACAGGAGGTTGGCATAAGAGGGAAAGAAGAAAGAGATTTAAATGAGCAAAGATGATGGAAAGGGGCCATTTGGGGACCCACTGCTAGGATCTCAATGTAGGACGTCTCTTCTAATTCTTGCCTCGCTGCTCAAATAGTGAGTTTGGCTCATTTTTCATTCTCTTAAACATTTTTCCTTTTGTACTGTTATTGAAAGCGAAAACGAACAGCCCTCATCACTTGTCAGTTAAATAAAAGATGGTTTATTCCCTTTAACCGGTTGTTATGGCGAGAATGCTGCATGTGTCACTCATGGCTGTGTTCCCAGGTGCCCGACCGCCTTCCTGGCCTCCAGAGAATTCCTTTCCTGTCTCCACTGCCTCCATGTCTGGAGGAGGAGAACCCTTTGGGGTGTAGCCAGAAGAGAGCCACAGACCACAGACAGGGTGCTGCAGCTGCTGCTGCTTCAGTACTGAGGCCCAGGCCTCCTGCCTCTGGGGACTAGAGTCAAATCAAGGCCTTTGCAGGATAGGGTGCTGCATGCAGAGTGACCCCAGATCCCTTCTTACTGGTTCCAGAAGAGCTACTGTGCTTACTCCTTTACTCCACACAGGAAAAACGAGAAGAGAGAGCCACTGGCTGGCATTTAGGCTTTGGCTGCCAGCTGCTAGAGTTCTTAGTGGGACATTAGGGAGACATAAGGTCATGGAAGTTAAACGTTCCATCAGGACCAAACCCATATTTCTTTGTCTAAAGAACACCCACACTTCTCTGGCTAAATTCCAACCTATCATGGCACAGTGTAAAGGGATGCTCTAATGGATATTTCAAGGGATACAAGGCCGAGGAGACAATTTGATAGTTAAAACAGTGGACACACATGCATCAGGCAGAAGTTCAGACCCCCAGAGGCCACTGAATACTGTGTGGATGTGGCAGTCGACCTGTAGTTCCAGGACTCAGGAGGCAGATTCTAGGGGTCCTTAAAGTAAACTAGCTAGCAAGATTAGTTGTATCTGAGAATTCTGGGCTCAATTGAGAGACCCTGCCATAGTGAACAAGGAGAAGGGATGTGGAGGAAGACTCCTTACATCAATCTCAGGCCTCCACACACATGTGCACTCACACACAAACATGCACACATATGTCCACACATTACACATATCACACACACACACATACACACACACACACACACACACACACACACACACACACACACACACACACACAGAGAGAGAGAGAGAGAGAGGGGGGGGTGAAGAGTAAAATGATAAAGCTTACCAGGATGGTGTGTGTGTGTGTGTGTGTGTGTGTGTGTGTTTTAGGGAGTGGGAGTTGGTCAAGTATTTGGTGAGTCTGTGGAGTTAGAACTTTAAACTGACCTGCTTGGCTATCATGATATATGCTCTCAAACCTACTAAACCTGGAAATAAAAACAGGGAATTAAAAAGGGGATAGTGTGAGGATGGGGAAGTAATGGAACTTAGAGATGGGAATAGCAAGGTATCAGTGATTTGAAGCAAGGAATGAGAAAAATGGAGGACATTCTCTAGTTAGAGAAGGGAGAGATTAATTTAGAAGGAGGACGGAAGGGATAAAATAACAATAAGAATGTCAAAAAATTATAAGGAATAATACTATTACCTAGTAACCTTCTCCTAGAAATACCTAGAATACATTTGACATATCAATATGAATATATAGTTTAAATGAAAATTTTCCATGTGAGCTGGCTATGCTCCCTCTAAGAGCCATAGACCATCTAAAAAAGTCCCAGCACCAAGTATGAGAAGCCCTCTTTTGAGTTCTTGATAAGGGTTCTTCAAGAGACTCCCAATATATTATAGATTATTGCTATTGTCCTTGGTTGCCTTCCACAGGTGGAAGGTATATCCATATTCTTGAATACATCATGTACTTTGAACGAATGGCCCAGAGCCCCCTGAGATGGAACTGACCTAAAAGCATCTTTCCTGGGGACTAGCTTTCAGGGTACAAGAAGGAACCATACAGGCTTTCAAGGTAGGGAGATGACTAAGAGTCCCACCCAGTTATGAGGCATATGAGCCCAAAGGACCAGCATGGCACAAGAACCCTAAGGGTGCAGAAATGGCCTACTTACCTTGAGAGTAACCAACAACTCTCTAATTGTACTTAAGACCCACTAAAGAAAAATGGAAATCATGCCTGGTACTGGAAAGCTAGCCAGCTACCCAGGACTAGTAAAGTCAAGTCTTGGAGGAGCACCTACAACCACCACTTTCTAAACCATTCTAATTCCTAACTACGTTTTAAATGTTTGTCCTTGTACTCACAGATAAGTATAGTCTTCAACCCTTATTAAGGAAACATCTATGGACCATTACAGAAAACCACAATGACTCAAAATGCAGAATTAAGGAGCCCAGTCCCAACCAATACACACACACACACACACACACACACACACACACACACATATATGTATAATACAACTTCTGCACCTATGGCTCCTGGATCATTGAAGAAGAGGGGAGATAAAGATTGTAAGAGCCAGAGGAATATGGATTTTGATGTGACATAGTCTCTTATGAATGTAAAATGCTATACCCATAAAGCCTTATCATCATAACTGTCTAAACATGAGCTGAACAAAGACAACATTAAGAGACATGCTAAAGTAGTCATGAGGAGAATCTGAGGGGCCTCAACCTTAGACAAAGAGAGATAGGAAACTAAAAGATCATAAGATTGGAGAAACAGTTTTCCCCAGGGAAGAACCCATCAATTGGTTATCCAAAACCAAATAATCTGCTCTGAAAACATACATAGGGATAACAATTCACAAACTGAGCAGGTTGTAGTTGTATGTTTAGGAATACACATGCATGTATATAGCAGTTAATGAAAACAGAGGCCATGGATTTGAAAAAGTAATGAAAGGTATAGAAGGGAGTTAGGGAAGGGGAAAATGAAGCTGGAAATTATGTAATTATAATCTTAAAAATAAAAGAAATAATTTTTAAAAAGCAAACTGAGCATGACAGGAAGATCAAGCCAGTAAGCAGCACTCCACCATTGTGTCTGCTTCAGTTCCTGCCACTGGGTTCCTGCACTGCTTCAGTTCCTGCCACTGGGTTCCTGCCCTGCTTCAGTTCCTATCACTGGGTTCCTGCCCTGCTTCAGTTCCTGTCACTGGGTTCCTGCCCTGCTTCAGTTCCTGTCACTGGGTTCCTGCATTGCTTCAGTTCTTGTCACTGGGTTCCTGCCCTGCTTCAGTTCCTATCACTGGGTTCCTGCCCTGCCTCAGTTCCTGTCACTGGGTTCCTGCCCTGCCTCAGTTCCTGTCACTG
>NW_022196904.1:104207016-104239286 GCF_008632895.1 Mastomys coucha | reverse complement strand
CTGCTTCAGTTCCTGTCACTGGGTTCCTGCCCTGCTTCAGTTCCTGTCACTGGGTTCCTGCCTTGCTTTGGTTCCTGCCTTGGCTTTCCTTGGTGATGCTTTGCTCCTTGTAAAAACAAAACAAAACAAAACAAAACAAATAAAACCCAACCCAGGAAAATATCTGGACAATACATTGGAAAATTAAACCAGACAAGCTGCATTCTGCTTCATTGTCCTACCTCAAGGCCTATTGTTTTATGACCAGAACCACTTCTTCTCCACCCTATTAGAGGGCTCAAATCTCTCTTCCAGAGAGTGTGACCCTGCCTCTTTCACCTGCAAAAGTGCTCCAGTTATCATAGAGTTCCTGGCTCTTTGCACAATAATGGGTGACTGGCAAGGCATGCATTCTTCAATTGTTTAGACATCAATGTGTTAATAGTCCCTATAAAATCTATATCAGAAATATGTAGAACAGCCCTTAACTTAGTGAAAGTTACCTTCTAAGTCTGAGTGAATGGGATTGGTGGTTGTATAGTCTCTTACATTCTAGTAGTTTAAATCCTTTTATGCATGGATTATTCATCTGAAGGCCTGAATTCGCTGACATTATTTTTATATTTCACTTTCCTACTTTTAATATAAAGAATCAAATTATAGGGGGTTTCAGTAAAGGCATCTTGTGTTAACAAGTCTATTTAGCCTTCTGCCCTATGAAGAATGAGTATTAATTATGTTCATATGAAAGATGAGGGAATGGAAGTTTATTACAGTTAAATTTTTTATTCTGATGAACTCAGACATTAAAGTATATAAGCCTAGGCCTTATACTATCAGGCATATGTATATTATGCCATGATTATGATTATTATAATGTGCTGTTTGGGAACTGTGAGTTCCCCGAGAGAGAAGGCTCAAAGTTTGATTCATCACTGTGTCTCTAATGTCCAGCATAGCATTTTACCACAGAGAACTCTTACAGATATGTATTGGGTAGATAAATTAACACATGGTTTCTCCAACATAACTATAGATTTCTTAAATAGCTGTGAAAGAACACCATCACTGCCACCTTGACTGGATTCAGAGTCCTCTAGGAGATACATCTCTGGGTATATCTGGGGAAGTGTTTTCAGAGAGATTTAGGAGCCCCACCTTAAGTATCACTGATGCTATTCTTGGTTGAGGAAAGTCCCGGACTTTCTCTGCTTCTTGCCTGATGATGCAGTGTGACTAGCCACCTCACACCTACCTCCATGCTCTCTCTATGATAGCCCCTCACATTGTGAGCAAAACAAATGTGCTCTTCCCTAAACTGCTTCTGTCAGGAGTTCTGTAAATAGTGAAGTAACCAGTCTGGTTGCTTTAGACTCATGTTAATAATAACACGTGTTTATATCTCTATGGTACGTGAACTTTTCTGAGAGTTGTGTTGTTTGTAGGTAACGTTTGCCTTAGGAGGGCAAAGTGAAAGCTAAGGACTCAGATATGGTGAAGATACATCACTCTGCTAGCCCTGGACTTGGATGGTAAATCGTGAACGAGACAAGCCCCGCGAAATTATCTCTGCAGATTGCTTTTTTGGACCATATGTTTCAGGGTCTCTGGTGCAGACCCAGCTACTGTATCTATTCCATTGTTCCCATAAGGATAGTCTTACTTGTCAACAGCATGTCCTAATTTTTCCTTTAGAAAATATGGTTACCATATGTGTGTTATAAAACTTGAGTCCCAGGACTAACTTCACCTCTCAACTACAGGTATTGCCAAACCTCACATCCTCCTCCCTTTTCTACACTCGCTACTTGCTTCAAACAGTTGCTGATTCTAGACCACAGTACCTTTAAAACAATAACTTAGTTTTCAGTAAAAAGATGATGTCAGTGGTTTATTTAGAAAAATACATTTTTTCAAAGCATATTTGAATCATCTCTTTGTATGTTGGGGGGCAGTGCCTGGGGAAGTGAATATCTGAGTGTCCTGTGAGTATGGGAGCAAGAGATCAACATTGATATCTTCCTTATTTGTTCTTTTCTTTATTTAAATTTTTTTTTAATTTAATTTTTTGTTTTATTTTATCATATGGGTGTTTTACTGCATGTATGTCTGTGCATTACTTCCATGCCTGCTGCCCAAGGAGGTCAGATTCCTCTGGGCTACAAATGGTTGTTAGTTGCCATCTGAGTGCTGGGAATCAAACCCAGGTCCTCTGCAAGAATAGCCAATGTTTTTAAACTGTTGAACCATCTCTCCAGTTCCTCTACCTTGTTTACTGAGACAGAGGCTCTCACTGACCCCAGAGTTCATTATTTTGGTTACGCCAGATGGCCAGAAAACCCAGGGTTCTACCTGTCTATGCTTCTCCAACACTATGATTATAAGCACATATTGCTTAGCCTGCCTTTCCTACTTGGATTCTGGAAGATCAAACTCAGGTCCTCCATGATTTCATAGGGCCACCTATTCATCCCTTGAATTATTTCTTTAATGCACAAATTTGTATTCAATCCATTTCATAAACTTTTTCTAATAACTCTAATAAAGGGAAATGACATTAATAAATTATGGCTTCATATCTTATGGAGTTTATTTGTATATTTCCCAAGGAGTGTCCAAGTCAAATAAACATATTTGATGATTTGATTATCTGATATATCAATATCCTGAATACATTTCAGAGGCAAGAGTCTAGGATCAGAAAGGCCTGGTTTCTTAGACTCTGACACCAACACGTCCTGTGACTCAGAGCATGCTCTTTCCATTGTTTGGGCCTCCATTTTCTCCATTATAAATTAAGTGATTTGGTCTAAACTGATGTTTAATCTTTCCCTTTGGGGCCTGTGAGTCCCTCAGAGATCTGAGAATTTGCCTTGTCAGCATTCCTCCCTTCCCACTAGCAGCCTGGCACATTTCTGTCATCTATGCATATGAGATCGTTAAGTAAGATACTGTTCAGAAAAAAAAATGTTCTACAACCAATCCAAATAGTTCATGGTGTTTTTGTGTGCTTTGTTATGTTATGTTATGTTTTGTTTTGTTTTGCTTGGATCTATACTATACCTTCCCTTTGTTATTAAAATATGCCTGTAAGGTATCTGGGGTTTGTCTGGGAAGAGATGAAGATGAGGTGTGTACCTAAGGAAGGGCTAGTGTAGGCTAGTCAGCAACAGAAGAGGTGACGATTTAGACTGTTGCCAGGTTGTGAGATGGTACTTCTGCAGTCACTGAAGAACATTTCATCTTCCTAGGTAGGAGCAGAGTGATGATGATAAGGGCAGGGAGAGGAACATGTCTTCAGGTTTTATAACTGGTTGGAGAGAGATGTTGAGCCACTGGTCACAGAATCAGGAGGGGTTTAATAGAAAAGCATGTTGAGAATGGGTCCCTCAAAACATGAACTTTGATATAGTTATATCTTTTGCTGAATTAAGTTTGGTCTAATGGGAAAATTATATAAAGTTGGAGGACCTAATAGTTCTCCATCATTGAGATGATCCATTCTTGAGATTGTAATACTAGAGAGACCAAGTTCAAGAAGTGACCAAGGCTGATTGAATATTTGCCAGGCAATTCCTGTGTCTATATGAACCTAGAATTTACTTTTGCATTGGGCCTAGAGTTTGTCCTGACTCAAGCCCCCTCTGTAGTATTAATTTCCCATTTTTTCCTGATTCATTTAGATTGGATGTCTTGTTTTCAAGTTGGCCCCCATGACTAGGTTCCTTTTGACATATATTAAAGTTGGGGCACACCACACAGTTGGATACCTTCACAGTCTTCTGGCTCTTTCTTTACACCAGAGTCAGTTCTTTGCTTGTCCATCCCCTCATTCTGCACAGCTGAGGTGCTAGCATGACTTGGGATAGATTTTTTTCTAAGGAATAACTATAAAAATATGCCAGGATGTTCAAAAAGCAGCCATGGGTTAGCTAAATCCTAAAAGGTCTGACTGTTATAGAACTCCCTCAGCCTATAGAAGGGCTGTCTCAGAGGAGCAGCATCAGGAATGTGGCTCAGTCTCACCCTGGCATAGGACATCCAGGCTTGTGGTTCAATTGCATGCAGAGATGCCCTCCTTCCTGAGGCCTGCTGTGGCCACAGTAGTGAGGAGTGAATTTAACTTTCCCTCATTTATTTTCCTTTTAGCTCTTGGCACAACACTGTGACTCTGTGGTGCTGTCTCTCTTAGTGTATCTCCTGTCCTGCCCATGTCCTGGCTCTTTTCCAGGGACTTTTGATCTCTCTCCAAGGACTAGAGGCATTTCCAGGAACCAAGGCTATTTCAGAGGATGCTTGGCTTCAAAGACTTCCCTGTGTCTCCCAAGGAGAGGCTGGCTAGAATTCTAGCACCTTGGAGCTAGCTCCACCTCACCTTGCTCTTTCTCCTCTAAGACCCTGAACTCTTGGAATAACAGAACCCATGACCAGTTAGTTGATTTTTCCAGAATGTGCCATGACAAATCTGCCTCCCCCAGGAGAGATGGTGTGACTGCCTCATTATTCGTTCTGACCTTCAGAGACATATGCCTCCTAAATTCCATCCCACATCCTGTCTTTCCTGGTGTCCCTCCCACTCCTGTGGTTCATAGGGAACTGAACAGGGGCATGTAATAGCCTACAGGGCTGTCACTACATGTAAGTTCATTCTTTTTTCTGATGGGTGATTCTCCAGGATAATGTGGACTTCTCCCTTCTACTGCTGAGTCCCTGAGCTCTATATTTAACATATAGGATTGATTGAAAGTGAGATAATATGAGGTTGTATGCTTTCTAATTGAGGCATGGCCTCCATGTCTTACAAGAGCTAACATTGTAGCTACAGGAATCATGGGAGGTTTGCTGGAATGCTAAGATAGGTGGTCTTTCTCTGAGTCTCCTTGAATCTAGGACTCCTCATTCTGCATGCCACAGGTTGCAGGTCACAGCTCCACTGTGCTCACTCTCTGTGTATACTTTTCAGAAGATTAGAAGGCTTATGTAGCTTCAGGGTTCCCAGGGATGAAGGGGAGATGAGGTTCAGGTGGCCTTAAAGCTTAGGCCTATGAAGGCTCTATGCCCCAGTGTAGAGGAATGCCAGGGCCAGGAAGCAGGAGAGGGTGGGTTGGTGAGCAGGGGAAGTGGGGAGGGAACAGGGTCCCCCCCCCCGGGGGAAACCTGGAAAAGAAATATCATTTGAAATGTAAATAAAGAAAATATCTAATAAAAAATAGTAAATAAAATAAAATAAAATAAAATAAAGCTTAGGCCTAAATTTGGCACAATATACTACTTTCTGTTGGTTACAGATTCAATGCAGATAAGAAGTTATGATAGGACATGGATACTGGGGAGTGAGGTTTGCTAGGGGCCATCTTATCTTTAATTCTCTTACAACAACATGTATGAAGTTGGGTAGGCACAAGGCTCTGTTACTTCCATATGTTCTTAACTGAATTAAAAAAAAATGGCTGGAGAGGAAATCAACAATACAAGGCTCTTCCTACCAGGTAATAGCAGATTTTAGATGAAGGATCAGCGTCCTTGGGAGAGTCCTGTGAAATGCTATGGCCTGCTGAAGGGTTTCAGATGATTATGGGAGTGACCATTAGTGAGTGTCAAATAAGTAGAATGCCTTCAGAGGCACTGTTTCTGAACACAGAGGTGCATATTCTCTATAGGACGATCCACAGAAACAAGTGAAGAACTTATTAAAGTGGAGACCTTTGAGCTGTAGAGTCAGATGAGGACTCCTCTCAGGCAGCACACTTGCCATCTAGTCAAAAATCACTTTCTCCCCCACCCCCAGGGGATGTTTACAAAGTGTGCCCAGGCGGATTTCAGAACAGCTACAGCCCAGTGGCCTTGCCCTGTGTTCCTTCTGTTCCTCTTTTGTGCAAATAAGAGACTTCATGGTGGTTGGTTTGACCCACAGCTTCCAAAGCATCTTGAGTTGTGGGGGAAAAAATAATTCTTTTTTTTTGGTTTTGGTTCATCGATCTCTGAAGCAGGAGGAACTGAGTTTTTACCATATTTATTATAAAGTTGACTTAAAAGAACCTGGGCTTTTGCTGGATAGTTATATGACCCATGTGGCTTTTGGCTGTCTTCCTTGGACAGGAGCAATAGTTTGTACATAGTGTGGCTTTTGGCTGTCTTCCTTGGACAAGAGCAATATTTTGTACACAGAATGGAGGGCAGGAGATATTTATGAGCAAGATTTGTGTTATACAATACTACATTGTTTCCATTATTTTCTCCTTGTGTTCTAAGATGTTACATGTTCTTGCCTTAGCCACGTGTTTGCAGAGTATCTCTGGGGAATGGATGCACTTTCTTTTCTCATACTGTTTATTCATGTAGCCTTTCTGATCAATTACATGGAACTGGCATCCTTATGTGCCAGTGGGAACAGAGACGGATCCATTGCACATTTGTAGTAATCCATTTATTGTGTTTCCTTAATCATGTCATCGAAACGGGGAAGGCTTTCCCATCCTGGTTTCTAATATGAGAAAGACATGTATAAAAGAAGCCTAGAATGTAGGCAGTCTGTAGCCAAGAGTAATTGAAGAGACAACTTGGTCGTTAGGCTGCTATTATAGGTTTGTTGCTTATTGAACTGGTGTCCCCTTGGCACCTTGGGTCTTATCTCAGGTCTCCTTTGTTACATTTCTAGTGAGTCATTAAATAGTTTCTTCCTGATTTATTTATTAATCAGAAATTACCTCCTAATGGTCAGAAACTTAAGAAAGTATCAAGTGATATATTTTTTTCTTAAAGAAACAGTTGCAATTGGAAAATCATTGATTAATTTTAGTAAAGCATAAAATAGATTAGAGGTATTGACAGCAATGTCATGTAAAACTGTTCAGTGGATGTGTTCATATGACTGCCTGTTCTGATCTCAATTAATTGCACAGAAGATATATTAGTTGTTAAGTGTTTAAGAAAAACAAAATCATTTAGCCAACCCATAATCTAGCACTATATCTTAAATTTTTCATTTTAAAATAATTCAAACTTATAGAAAACTTGTATAAAAATAGCACTAATTATTGCAATATCCATTCTCACTTTTTCTTCATATTTACATTTTGCCATGTATATTTTATTCTGTTTTATTTTTCTGAACCAATTAAGAGTCAAACTCAGACACTATTGTGGTTGCCAGCAAGTGCTGGCTGACAGGAGCCTGATATAGCTGTCTCCTGAGAGGCTCTGGCAGTGCCTGACAAATACAGAAGTGGATGCTCACAGCCATCCATTGGACTGAGCACAGGGTCCCCAATGAAGGAGCTAGAGAAAGGACCCAAGGAGCTGAAGGGTTTGCAGCCCTATAGGAAGAACAACAATATGAACCAACCAGTATCCCCAGAGCTCCTAGGGACTAAACCACTAACCAAAGAGCACACAACAGCTGTATATGTAGTAGAGGATGGCCTAGTTGGTCATCAATGGGAGGAGAGGCCCTTGGTCTTGTGAAGGCTCGATGCCCCAGTGTAAGGGAATGCCAGGACAGGGAAGCAGGAGTGAGTGGGTTAGTGAGCAGGGGGAGGGGAGAGTATGGGATGGAGGGTTTCAGAGGAGAAATGAGGAAAGGGAATAAAAGTTGAAATGTAAGTAAAGAAAATATCTGATAAAAAAGAGTTGCTTGGAGAGCAGGAGAGATGGCTCAGCAGTTCAGAGCACTGGCTGCTCCTGTAGAGGACTCAGGTTCAATTCCCAGCATCCATATAGTGCTTCACAGCCATCTGTAACATTAGGCTCAGGAAATCCAATGCCACCTTCTTCTGGCTTCCATGAACATCAAACACAAACATGATTGCACAGACATGCATGCAGGAAAAAAATCATTCACATAAAATAAAATAATAATACTTTTAAAAATGAAAAAGAATTGGCTAAACACCTGGTTCTTCCTTTTTCTGAACTCATGTGGTTATGATGAAAAGTATGATATCTCAAACAACAGTTTAAAAGTTATGACTATAATGCTATCATCTACCATATATACTGTAATCAAATTTTCTAATTGTTATAATAATGTTAATGGCAGACAAAAATTCTTCTTCTGGGTCTAACTGTGTGACTTGTACTTATCTGTAATGTCTTTCCTCTCAAGCAACATGTAGGAGGGAAGTGAGGGTGAGGTGGGGATGGGTCATTCCTCAAATTTTTTGCCTTTGTCATTGACTTTGACTCCTCTTTTTCTTCTTTCGTGACATCGACACTCTTAAAGAGTACCGGTCAGTTTTAGGTCACCAGATCATCAATGTAGACGTGAGTTTTGTTTTTATGATCAGATTAAAATGAGTTATTTTGGCAGAGACATCACAGGGGTTTATGCTAGTCATCCTCCTTACAGTGGATCAGCCTCAGGATACAGCTCTGCCCCATAGGAGGGTGTTAACTTTGATCACTCAGCTAAGGTGATAGCTACAGGCTTCTTCATGTATTCACCATTTCCCTCCCTGAAATGAATAAATAGTTTTAGAAGAGACTAACTAAATATATACTCCATTTCTCATCAAAATTCCACCTGCTAGTCTCAGCCTAGATTTGTAATTCTTTTTTAAATCACTTGTCACTGTAGCAGCCAAAAAGTCATCTCGTTTTATCGAATTCTTCACACTGTTGTTAGTTTTGATGTTCTACTGTAAAGAAGAATATCTCTTTTTCTTAAACTGTATTCATTCATTATTAATACAATTTATTTCTTAGTCTAGGCTCAATAATTCATTCATATACACATACATGCCATTGGTTATAATTAGTTATTATTACTTAATTAGATTAAGAAACTATTCCAGGCTTAACTAGTGAGAGTCCCTTAAAATGATTTTCTATGGCTGGGGAGGTTGCTCAGTCAACAAAGTGCTTGCCATACAAGTGTAGGCACCTGCACAGGCACCTGAGTAACTCCCTTAGGACCCATGTGAAAAGGCTGGGATTGGTACCGCCTACTCTTAACCTCAGTGCTGGGGACAAAGAGACAGATGATCCCTGGGCTTGCTGACCAATCAGATCGACTGAATCATAAAGTGCCAGGGCAGAGTGAGACTCTTTCAAACAAAAAGGTGAATGGCAACACACACACACACACACACCATTTTCATGCACAGGCACACACATCATGCATACACACACACCGTGCATATACACACACAGGCACATGCATACATGCATGCACAAAGCCCAAACACGAAAAAAAATCTCTTCTATGTTCTTTTGACATCTTAACACATTTTATACTTCAGTATGTACTACTTAGACAGGACAGTATTTTTTTTCTCAAAGAGTCTTTAATTCCTACAGCAGTACTCTGAACTAGGCAGAGGCACATACTAGGGCCCTGCAACTATGTGTCCCAGAAGTGTTTTCTGATGAGCTGAGCTTGTGGGATCCAAGGGAAATCCCCTAGCCTTTGGTTAGCGTACATCACTGTTGGTCACTACTCATACATTTATTTTCTAAACCCAAGTCTAAGCTACTTTTTGGGAAAGTTTATGTTTTAATATATATCATTCCAATAATTCCAGCACACAGGTGTTCAACAGAAGCTTCACACTTGGTTCAAGAAAGTGCCTGAAAAGTCTTCCCTCCAGGCCAATTCTGGAGTTAGTTATAAAAACATTGGTGACCAGACGTCTTAATTATTGCTATTCTTTGTAAGGGATACCATTGGCGAGGGAGGAAGAGAAGAACAGTCTGTTTCGCTGGCGAGGGGCAAACCCAATAAAGTTGCCAGCTGCACTCCATATCAGTACAGCAGGACAAGCCATCCCACACTCCTTTGTCACTGTTACATAAACCAGAAGACACCAAGAGTCATAAACTAGCCCACAGTAGGAATCCTTATCTGCTGCCGATTATGAGACCACATGGAGACAAGTTCACAATAAATGATATTGTTCTAATTAAGACCTAGTTCAGCTGAAAATTAAAAGCACAAAACCAAACCCCCTCTGCCCTTAGTTTCTTCCTTGCAGACATCCGGACCAGGCAGCTTTTTGATGGTGATTGTCTCCTTGCATCTTTCTATCAAGGACTGAGCCAAATTGCACCATTTGTTCTAATTATCCCTCTCCTGAGATTGCGAAGTTTCTAATTACCCAGGGAGTTATTCCAAACTCCTTCCTGAGCTTCCAGGGCAGAGACTGTGCTGGAGACCTGGGTCAGTTCAGAACTCAGCTGCCCAGAGGCCACCAGAAGAGACCTTTCCTCCTAAGTAGGCTTACCAAGGAAATGAAGGAGGGTTGGAGAAGTGGCTCAGCAGTTAAGAGCATTGGTTACTCTTCCAGGGGACCCAGGGTTCAATTCTCAGCACCACCAGTAATTCCAGTTTTAGGAGATCTGATATCCTCCTCTGGCTGCCACAGGCACTAGGCATGCAGATAATAAACAAACATATAGGCGTGCAGAACACCCATTAAAATAAAACATAAAAAAGTGAAGATGTTATAGCAAAGCAAGAAAGGGGTTGGAGGGGATCTCCCCCACTGTCTGCTTCTCAGCCAGGTCTCCAGCTTTCTTTACCCAGGCCTGCGCACAAGAGGTCTCCCGGGGAAGCACAGCTCACATTCCCTCACTGTCAGGTCCTCTGGCTCTGATCAACCTTTATGTGTGTGCGACACCAGCTACATCTGAGAACACAGGACTCAAGTCCTTTCTGGCAGAGTCCCATAGATGGTTAGGTCCCTTCTTAAAGGCTTCAGCTTTGATTACTGGCTGTCTTAGACAGCGTCACTTCACTCTTCAGATTCTTATCCCTGTGCTGCCCTCTGATAGCTCCTCGGGCCAAGGAGTGGTCACAGCCCACACAGCTTCCAGTCCTAGAATGCCAACCATCCCCCCTTGCTGATCTCTTTTAATCCTTCCTAAACCTTTATTCATGCCCCCTTACTCAACTCTCTTTGTTTGTGCCCATCTCTTTCCGGGAAGATCCAGAGAGAAAGTAACTTGGGTCTTCAGCAGAGATGGAAAGACAAACATCATTTGTGGCACGCTTGACTTGAGTCCAATCCTGACAGCTTAATATAAATAAGGAGTGCAAACTTCAGCTATGCAAAATAGCAAGGATGATGATGCTGGGGCAGCAGGCTCTCCATCTGCCCAGGCACACTTCCCTTCTATTCATTCACTCATGTCATAAGTAACTTCCTAAGACAGGCACAGTTTTTATACTTTATAGAGGAAGAAACTAAAGCACAGAGAGGTCAGGGGTCACCTCTAAGTTCCTGCATCACAGTATGAGAATCAGAACCAGAGGTTTCAGTGCCATGCCATGGCTGAGTTCCTCATTTCTACACTAGATTACTCCACATGGACAGGAAGTTAGTCTCAAAAGACATTGAATGAGTTTCATTTATTCACCCAGATTATAAAATCATCTGAACAATCACTCTTGTTTTTTTTTTTTTTTGAAGAAAAAATTCATAACATTTGGAGGCCATTTTTAATGTTGGGAGTGCCAAGATGTCAAGGCTGCTTGATTTAGCTAAGTCCCTTAGAACCCAGTTCCTTCAGGAATGTCATAGGTCACCTGTTGAATGACCCACTCTAACCCAGTCCTTTACTAGAGTTTTTGTTTGTTTGTTTGTTTGCTTTTTGTTTTGTTTGTTTGTTTGTTTGTGTTTGTTTTTAAACTCTCAGGCTGTCAGTTATCATCCTGATCAGTTATCATCTTCTCCCCTCTGTACTCCACTTATGCTATGGGGGTCCACTTTGACCTTGCTTAAACCACAAGTGAAGAGGGGGAGCATGGTGCCCTGAGCTGCTGATCACAGGCTTAGCCATGGTGTTGGGCCTCTGAGAGGTGCTGGAAGGAAGCAAGGACCGGGCCTTCCCCTCGGAGGCATTTCTTCTGCATGCATCAGGACATTTTTTTCTGGCACCTTCAATGAAGGACTGTGCAGAGCAGGACTGCACTTGCTGGGCCAGCCTGCAGCTCCTGGAAAAGAGACAAGACAGCAGGCCTCTCCCTTCCCCGGGGCCCTCAGGTGTGAGATCAGAGGCGCTGACAGTCATCTGTTTATCAGGCAGCTCTGTGCCTTACAGATCTGTGAGTGGCACGTACACGGATCTCTGAAAGGCAGGAATCTGCAGGCTGTGTGCAGTTCAAGCCCAAGCAGCGATCTATGCCACTCACTCCAAACCTGGAGACTCAGCCCTGGGACTCAGCTGCAAAACATGGCCCTTTCATAGGATCACACACCCATATTATCCTTTCTCTTAGGTCTTAGCGATCAAGAAAGAATTCTGGCTATTTGTGACTCGAAGTTGATGTAGTAACAATAATAGGCATGATCGCTAACATCAAGCTCTCATTGTGATGGGGGCAGTCTGTTTGATTAATGAGCTCCTTCCCTTAACCTCAGCAGGGACAAGGTGACTAAGCTGGTTCCCAGGTTAGGGAAAGTGGCTCAGGTTATAACTTGTCCAATTTCATAGATACTAAGGGATAGAATCAAGATTCAAACTCTGGGGGTCAAAATTCCAGGCTCACAGGGCTGAAATTCTGCTCTGTCCCTTTCGTGAGTCACTTGGCCTGGGACATTCATCCCTCCTCACATCTGAAAAAAAGCAGGTTCAGGCAAGCTTCACCTTTGGCTGGTCCCTTTGAGAGATCAGGTGTCAGTATAAAAGTGACCTCCTCAGAGGCATCTCCTTGGGCCATCTATCTTCATTGTAATTCATTTAGTTTCTCCCTGTTCTGAAGCCCACTTTGACTAACCGATGCCTCACTCTAATCACGGGAGTGCATCCTCTCCTCTCCTGCCTCTCCCAGCTTATTCATGTTTGTCTTATAAAACCATATGACCCTGGGTTCAAGGCCACCAAGGCTAAAATGTATCTCCTCATGCAAGATCCTGCGCTTCGCTTAGAAGATTGTTACCACAACTGCAAAGATGTGTTTCTAAGTAAGGAAACCTTGGTGGATTTGTGGAAGTGTTCCAAAGTGGTACAGCTTCTGGGAGAGCCACTGTTTGCCATCCTCAGTCACAGAGGTGGAATCAGTTCCATCTCGTCCCTTATCTTGGTACCACAATCTTTTTCTTATGAAATGTCTGTCCTGACACGGAAGCCTCCTGTTTCACTACACATCTCCCACAGTATTCTCAGCCAGAGTGCACGGTGGCTTTTGGAGTGAGGCGGATATTTAGCACATAGGAGGGAAAGTCTCACTACCAGGCATGCAGATTTCCATGGTTTTGACCCCATTTAATATGAGGGTGAGTTGCCAGTTAGTTTCTGTTGCTCTGATAAAATACCACGACCAAAAGAAACTTCTAAAAGAAAGAGTTTATTCTGGCCTGACTTATGGCTCCAGAGGGTGAGTCCGTAACAGCAAGGAAGATATGGTAGCAACTGGCCTGAGCAGGAAGCTAACTGATAACACATTCAGAATACAGAAAGCAAAATTCCTCACTCCCCATGTTGCACTTTATCCAGCAAGGCTTCATACAAGTTCTACATTCAGCTCCTCATGTCGCCCTTAGGTAGCTAGTGACCCTCCTGCAGGTGTTACCAACTCAAGATGAGGACCACCAGCTTAGGTTTATGTCCTTATTGTTTGTCTCCTTTCATAGGAATGACAACTCTGAGAGGGCTTAGGCCTGCCTGCCTTGTATTCCCTGAGTCTCTGCCAACATCTGGTGCTGATGCCAATCTATATTCTTTCAGTGCACACAGGGAGACAGAGTTACACTTTCTGGAAATCTGTGTATGACTTCGCTAAGCTGTTCCAGCTGAAAAAGGGAGTCGTGATAAATACACGGGCCTAGATGACAATGAAGAAATGATGCATGCAGTCGCTAACCTCTGAGGTGATGGCTCAGTGGGTAAAGTGCTTGCTGTGGAGGCACAAGGAGCTGGCCTACAGCTCCATATAATAAGTTAGGAGAGGTGGCATGTCTCTGTCATCCTAGTGCCAGGAAGACAGATGCCAGAGCATCCTTGGAATTCACTGGCCAGCCAGCTTGGCTGAAATGATGAGCTCCAGGTTCGGTGAGAGACCCTTTTTTAGAACCTAAGATATAAAGAAGATTAAGGAAGATATCACATGCACACACACACACACACACACACACACACACACACACACACGCACACACGCTCGCACGCTCGCACGCACGCTCATGCACAGAAAGAGACAGTCAGAGATAGATAGATAGATAGATGGATAGATAGATAGATAGATAGATAGATAGATAGATAGATACTGAAAAAGACTGATTGTAATATTTTCCTGGGGTCTCTCGCTTTCCACTGCCCTGCCCCAGTTTTTCTTTTCCTAAGCTGCTCATGGGCTTAGAGCCAGTTTTTCATGCATTTGTCTGGTCCCTGCTATTGGTTTCTACCTGTCAACTTTAATTATTGCCTCAGATTACATCCCAGGTCACTGAAACAGATTTAGGTGTCAAGGCGCATGATCCTGTCATCTGGCTAGGGTGTTCTTCTCTTCTACGAGCTGATCAACAAACCATCTGGCTTTTTATTTGTTATTTGAGGGAATGCAGTTAAGATATGGTGTCTCCATGATTCTCAAAAAATGCCATTTATCGGTCAGGAAGGAAGGATGCTTGATGAGTGGATCTATTAGCAACTATGGCCCCTGGAAGGTTGTAGACATACCATCATAATGAATATTACTCTTTTATTGCTTTTTGTAAAGAAAAGAGTCAGAAAGGGATGAAGGGAGGGTCCTTCTGTCTGAGCCACAAACATGGAAATGTCTCCAGAGTATGCTGGAGGGAGTGTCAAATAGGTGTGTGTTGGAGGATTAAGGCAAACCCTCTGGCTACAAATGACTACATGGAATCAGACTCGATTGGTGTAGAAATGAGGAATGAGAAATTGGAGGAATGAGAAGAAGTGAGAAATGAGCTCTCAGGCCATTTGCCTAAGAGCTAGTCAGGACGGTTCTAGTTTGAATATAAAGTGTCCGGTAGTCTCATGCATTTGAGCACTTGGTTGATTTTGTCTTGTGTATGGGACACAGCTTATCTGGAGGAAGTAGGCTGCTGGTGGTGAAGGGTGGGCTTGAAGTTTAGAGCCAGGCCTATTTCCTGTCCTTTCTCAACTTCCTGATCCACCTAGAGGGACCTGTCACAGCTGAAGCCTGGTGCCATTCCTTCCCCACCATAATGAACTGTGCCTTCAAACCCAAAGCCCAAATCTATCCTTTTGGTTTACATGGCCTCTTGCCAGGTACATGATCACAGTAATGTGAAGAGTACATAGGGCAGGGACTTCACACAAAGACCCTCAGCTGTCCACAGGATTACCATGCTTTGACTCTTCCTCTTTCAGGACTCCCCAGTGTGACTGGTGTAAGCGACCTATGAGAGAGAGGTGGGGCAGGGTGGGTGGGAGGGGTAACTGTTCAAAGTCATACAGCAGGGCACAAGAGAGCTGGAATTTGGTCTTTGAGAGAGCAGAAATCTGTGCTCTGCCCACTATGCATGCTATTCTGCTCTCCCTACCTAGTCTCTCAGGATCAATCGATGCTTCAGGCCCGAGGGCTGAGAGCAGCCAAGAACAGCTTTGCTCTGCTCAGTGTATGCCTGCTTAAAGGGATGCTGCAGGGTTTTGATACATTAGGAGGCAGAGTTGCAGATGAGAGAAATCAGTATGCTTTCCCCAGGCTCTATGTCAATTTGGCTATGATAATCAGCCAAACACACACATAAGTGAGCATCCACGCACACACCTCATCATCACCATGACCACCACCTGCAGATACTTCCCTGCTTGGGCCAGCTTGGGAAGTCAGCATGGCCTTGAGCAACCACAGGGAAAAGAAAATCAGCGAGGCTGAGGGAGAAAGTATCGTGTAGGTAACAGCGGTGATTGTGCAGGGATCACCGCCTCCATTTAGGTGTCAATTGTGTAATTTCCAGCTGTTGCTCATCTCAACAGCTGGAGTTCAATATGCTCAGGGTGTATCTGGAAGCCCCCAGCCGGGAAACTCAGTATTAAACTGGCTTCCAGAATCCAGAAAGAGCAGCTCCTATGGCAGCAAACCTCAGAGGAGAGACCTCTTCTTTCCACCCACTTAAGCAATGGTGGCTCTTTGGGGATAATATTGGGGCAGCCTGAAAGTGGCTGGCCTAAGATAAAGTGAGCTGGGAAGGAGATGTCCTAAAACAAAGACACACAGAGGGCCAAGTCTTTTTGCTCAATAGCAAACTGGAAGACAGTGCCATAGAGTGATGCTGTTATTATTAACTCTGTTTTACAAAAGGAGAATAAATTGCTTCTCGTATGTCAAATAAGGCACGATTCACAGGGCTGGTTACCAAAGTGAGTTGTGTCTGCCCTCCAATCCCCACCATCCTGGAACCTGAGCTGTGTGCTGCTGGTAGCATTAGGGATGATCTTTGCTCTCAGTGGAGATGTCCTGACAGCTTGGCCAGATTCTGGGACTTGGAAAGAGGTCCTAAAGGGGACTTATTTTCTAAGAAGAGGGAAGAGCCCTCGGAAGTGGAGATGCTGAGTTGCCGGACCATGGAGTGCTCAGCCATGCCTTAAGTGGGAGTTCTCAATAGCAGGAATGCATTCCCTTTTAAGATGAGTGTGCTGGAGGTAGCAGACAGTTGCTTTTATCTTTCATCTCACCTTTGATTCCAATTTTTCACTCTGGGTTTCCTCTCACAAAACCAAACCGCATGTTATCCTTCCTCTTTCCCTTCGATCTTTTTATCTGGTATGGTGATGGAGATTGCTGTGCCATACCAAGGCAGAAGAGGGCAGAGAGGGAGGCCCTGAGAGTCTTATGCAAAGAATTAGAATATTAGAAAATAATTTGGCAAACTGGAAGGCTGGAGTCTATGATCCGTGGCCAAGTAAATCTGGTTCATATCACTGGTGAAGGTACAGAGGGACTCTAGAATGCCTGACCTGTAAGCTATGGCTCACTAGAATACTAAATCTCATGCCCCTGGATGGAGATTTAAGATGCTAGTATGACAAGCAGGAACATGCACCATATAAATGAGCCAAAAAAAAAAAAACTGGGCACATATTCATTACTCTTCTGACAACACTCTGAAAAAACTTTATGAGACAAGGCAACTTGTAGAAAAAATGAGGGGTTTTGCTTTGGCTTATGGTTCCAGAAAGATAGCAGGGCGAGGCATGGCAGCAGGTGGCTGGAGCAGGAAGCTGAGAGGTCACATCTCAACTGCACACAGGAAGCCTCTGAGCTAGCAAAAAATGGAGTGTGGGTGTAAATCGTCAAAGCCTGCCACTTAGTGATGCATGTCCTCAGCAAAGCTCTATGTTCTAAAGGTCCTATAACTTCTCCAAACAATGTTACCAACTAGGACCAAGTTTCCAGATACATGAGCCTATGGGAGGAGGTATTTCTCTTTTAAACCTTAATATCACACTATGGAAATGAGTCACAAAACCATTCTAAGATTACATAAAAGCCCCATCTTTTGCACAGAGTGGATGGGTGCTACGATGATTCCTTCTCTCACTATAGCTTTTGCTCTTGCTATGTCTCCCACACTCTGGCACATTTCCCTCTTGGAAGTATACTACTTCCTGCCACCATTATGTCTCTATGTGGTTCTCTGAGGACACAAGAACCTGAAAATCCTGGTGGTATCCACTGAGTCTGATATCAGCCTTGCCCATCAGAGCCTACATTCATCCATTCCTCCAAAGCCCCAGAACTATCTTCAATGCCTTCTTAAGGCAGGGCTCTAGGGGTTTACTTCTATAATTGATACCCCATGAGCTGAGCCATGATTAAACACCTAGGTTGTTGATTTACTTGTGTATTCATTAAATATTTAAAGACTAACTTCAACAGGGCACCACTGGAAGCACTGGGGATTCAGCAGTGAGAGAAGTGAAACTGAAAAAACATGTTTGAGTGGTATAGGCCAATCATCTCAAGTTAAAGATGACAAAACTGGGGTCCAGAGAGTAAACAGACTTGGCCTTCGATTTCATAGTTTAAGCCAAATGGGCAAATGATGGGAGTAGGTGGGGACTGGAACAATGAGCGATGTAGGGAGTGAGGCATGCAAGGGGATAGGCTCCCAGTCCTTATTATAGTCCTTGCGGGGTCATAAGCTTGGGAAGGCAAATTGTGTGGTTATCAGATTTATAAAGAAGGATAAAGAAGGTCATTTGATGAGGTTGGTATTCCACGGGGGAATCTTCGTTAGTTAAATGCATCCTTAGACTTCTCTGGGAATCACTTCATTTTGGTACATTAAAATCACCATTTAACAGCCACCAGGGATCTCATCACTGGGCATGAATTTGGCATATGAAGACAAAAGGATGGTCACAGTGAGAAGAGGTGGTGGACTGAACACATATAAATATTCTTTCCAGTCTCATGGTTCTCTTCTATACAGGGGAATATTGTCTCTGACGTTCTATACCACTCAGTGTAGCCCTGTCAGATTGTGACTCCTAAACTCTTCCCAGAGAGCCAGTTTCTCTCCCTGCTTTGTACTGATGTTACTAAATCTAGAAAGCTGGTGGTCAGAGCTTGCTTTCCTTTTCTTCCATCTCCTACAGTGCTGCTCTGAATTCCAACCTCTCCACTGTTTACACAGTTTTGGCTCAGTTTGTGAATGAGCAGCATCTATAGTTCCGTTCAGCATCCCATCCTTTAGGCTTCTCCTTAGACCATGGTACCCAGGTCCAGTATATCTCTCCACGCCTTTTCCTTCTGCCAGGTCTGCTGTGGTCTGCTGCTTAATGCTACATTTCTTTCTAAAACTATAACAGGAATGAGTCAAGATGGAGGAGATTAGACAATAGAAAACATGTTGAAAATTACGTTATATAGGCAAAATTCTGTAGAGTAGAGTTTTGCCATCTTGTAGCTGGTATATGCCTTTTGAAGAGCAATTTGGTGGACAAAGTGCAAACTAAAATGGTAGGATAACAAAGAGTGTGAGTCTAGTCGGTGATTTGGTGGTAAAATATATTTGTATTAAAATGTCACATATACAACATGCCTGTATATTTGTGCGTGCATGAAACGTGCATGTATGCATATGTTCATGTACTATCTGCACCACTGTTGACCTATAAAATGTCCCATCGGAGTTCCTGATACTTAGTTGGAACTAATGTTTCATGAATAAACAGAAGAGTGGTTAGGTTTCTCATGTCTTGTATAATGACTCCTCCTGTCCATAAAGGGGTAGTCCTGCTGGAGAGTGCATCTGAACTCTGCTATCCTCTACTGCACTTGTCATTGCCTTATCAACAATTCTTTTAGTACCCACAGTATTCCAGGGTCCACATTCATACTATCTAATAAGGACAATAATGGGCCTTTGCCAATGTTAGACATGATTTTAATCTATAACTCCTGGGGACAAAAATTTTAGGTAAAATGATTCATTGTGGAGTGGCAGTAATAGTGGCATTGGTGTGGATGTCCAAAGATAGCACAGTGGAGCAGGAACCATACCAGCTGCTTCTAGTGTATGTGAAGTCCTCTGTTGTTAAATGTTTTTGTGATAGCATTATGTATGTGATCAAGCTAAGCTTAGGGCTCAGTGCTTTATACTATCTCATCTGATTGCCCTAGTTCTGTGATATAGGCTTTAGTGTTGATTATGAAAACAGCAAAGCTGTGGCTCTAAATTGCTTGACTCAATCATCCCATGTCACCTGGGTGGTGCCTGGCCCACTGGATTTCCCACCTAGGGCAAGCTATTGTATGACTGGCACTGACTTTCAGTGGGAGTCTCCATTAGAGAAGTGATGAGAAGCACTGGGGATTTAAGTCACAGACCTGGGTACCCTGTAGCTGCCTTCCAGGGAAGCAGAGGGGAGTCAAGGAGGTCACATAAGGTAAGGGTTCAGACTGGCTAAGCAGACAGGAGCCTCTCAAGACAGTCTCCTCTGTGTCCCTGAAGCAGGGAATGTGACTCATGGAATAGAGCGAATTGTTAGTTTGTTCCTTTTTCCCCCCTCTGAGTGACATGCAGATATTTCTAAATGAGTTTTGATGGGGACTCATTTCCAGGGGCGCTAGAAATGCTCACGGAAGTGCTCCCATTAGCCTCCTGCCTCTGACAGCCTCGTGTTGATCCTCATGGCAGAGGTTACTGCCATAGACCAACAAATAATGAAGCTAATGACAGCGAAGAGGCAAACGCCCCAACTTTTAGTACTGTAAGCGCTCTGTCTGATAGATGTCATTTCTTTCAACGGCTTCAACTTTCTTCAAGGCAGAAAGCCATTGAAGCTGCAGCGTAGCTGAACATCTGTCTTATCATGTGGGCAGATATTGGGATTAAATTAACTAGAAATGAATAGAATGATGTATGACAGAGTGCAGATGTCCCAAGCACAGTGTGATAATTTCATTGCAAAACTATGTAATGAATTCCATACATTATGGAATTACAAATGTACCACTTTAGGTAGTTGTGAGGAAAGGTGTAATGTGCAATGCATAAACAGAACGCCAGCCCAGGGGCATGGTGCCTCTGCTATTTCTCTATAGTCATTTCAGAATGACTTTATTTGGTTTAATGTAAGCCTATTATTATGATAAGAGCCTTATTTTTTTTGGCTCCTTTTTTTTCTTTTTTTTTTTCCCTTGTTGGCCCCTTCAGCATTTCTTTCCTGGTTGGTATAAGAAATATTTGGATTTAGCAAATTACAATTTGGTCAGGTCATAGCTTTGGCTTCCCAGAGAGTACGAGCTGAGGGCTTAGAATCTCTCTCTCTCTCTCTCTCTCTCTCTCTCTCTCTCTCTCTCTCTCTCTCTCTCTCTCTCTCTCTCTCTCTCTCTCTCTCTCTCCCTCCCTCCCTCCCTCCCTCCCTCCCTCTCTCTCTCTCTCTCTTCCTCTCTGTCTCTCACTGTCTCTCTCTCCCTTCCACTATCACTCCTCCTCCCTCCTTCACTGCCCTCTCCCCTTTCCTCTTCCCCATGAATGGGGAGAGAGTTTTAAGGTCTAATCTGATTGGTGCAGGAAACTTAGAAGTTGAATGATCAGAATCATAAATTGAGAGCCAGAAGACCACGGCTCGCTTCTTAACTCTGATCCGAATGCTTTGTGACCCTGAGTGAGTTACTCCATCTCTCCGAACTTCTATCTTCTCAGGTATGCTATAATGATGGCATCACCAGGTACAAGTGAGTCGGCTAGAGTGAAAGTGTTGGGGTGACAGGGATAGCTGTCTATCTAACTGTTTTGTCCTAGTGCTTGGCCAAGTGACTATCTAGAGAGCATGTAGCTAATGATATACAAGTCAAATAAAATTATTCTAAGCAAAGTACCTGGCACAATGCCTGACTCTCAGGAAACATAGGATCATTATTTCACAAACGTCAACCTCTGTGTGCTACCTGCAGAGACCTTCTGATTGGGTTGGTGGTGATGTGCTCACAGACCAGCTTATTATTAATCACAGCTTATTATTATTAATCACAGACACAAATTTCTTAATAGCCAAGCACCACCTTTTTTGTAGCCAAAGCCCAGAGAAGAATTATAGATCCTTCAGTATGACACAGCACAGTGAAGAGAGCCTCAGTTTACCACCCTGCCTCTCTGGATGGGATACAGGGTAAAACAGAGGTCTCCTCTCTGTTGGAGGAGCATGCCATCCTCAGCATGGTTTCCAGGGATCAGGAGAGAAAGCTGCATCTTACAACAAAGGCTGGCCCACCGCCCTGCTTGCCAAGGGACTGAAGATCTCCCAGGTCACAGTGGGGTGGCCCAGCCTTTTGTTTGTCTTTCCCTCCATCCCACTGTCTTTCCATACAGGCCCTCTCCTCCCCTTTAAGTCTCCTTTTCACCAATTATTTGCTTGAGGTGACATCATTGGAAAATGTGAGGGGTGGCAGCAGGGTGGAAACCCTAGCTGTCCCTGGACAGAAAACCTGTTTTCAATGCTGCCATTGGTTTCCCAGCATGCCTGTGCCATGTAGCACTCTCGGTCCTGTGGAAACAATATTCCGGGGGTGGGGGATAGAGGGTGGGGTGACCTGAGGCCACCAGTGGCTCAGGTCCTCCTAGCCACTGGAAACTTCCCTATCTGTCTTCTTCTGAGCACTGTTGAACTGGCCTGGAGAAGGCTCACAGGATAGATTCTTCTAGCCCCATGGGAACACCACTGCACCCAAGACTGCCAGCTTGGGTTAGTGACAATACATTCTTTTCTCCCCACACACTTCAAGGCTGTCTGCAGGGTCTGGGCTCTTTTGCCAAGTTGGATGCTTTGAAAGGAACATTGTTCCGAATGGAGTCTAGAGGAAGAGCAATAATCTTCCTTTGCTTATCAAATTTGAGGGGAAGAAAAAAAAAGTTGACATCCCATTTTGTTAAGTGCTGGCTCAGCTCTTTTTGCTCCACAAGGAGAGAGGAACCAGCTGCACATGCCCAGTATGGGAAACTAATTCTGCTCCACTCAGATGTCCTGGTGCTCTCCACCTGGTCAGGTCAGGCTTGGGGTCTGCTAGGAACCTAGGCTTCCTCAGGAACTTCTCGGTGGCCTTTTAGATTTCTGGAGAAGCTCACTATTTATCGCCTCTGTCAACACTGCTGCTTAAATTCTCAAGGGGGAAGAGACAGACAACAACACTGGAAAGTGCTTTGCTTTAAATGTGGAGAGAGCACTTCAAGTTCTCAGGATGAGAAAGACGCGTGTGTCTGGGATCTGTGAGCAGATGCCCAGTTTATCTCACTTCAAATCAACTCCCTCTGACTGGACACTTTCCTGGATGAATTAATTGAGCGTGGCTAAAGCCAAAATGCTCCTGTGATTAAGGAGCTAGGCAGAGGGGCGCCAGGTCAGGATGTCAGCCCAGGAGGAGGGCGGGGACCTGTTTACTTCTATTCTCCTAACAGAAGGAATAGGCCTGCGCAGCCCACTGGAAATAATTTTGAATAATCTCACTCTATTACTGGAAGCGAAATTGAGTCTGCTCAAGCTACCCCAGTGATCCGACATTTCAGCGAAACGGGAAACTAATATTCAATTCATGCAGCATAAAATAAGTGACAGAAGGAAAAGCAGGGCGAAATCTGGAAGTTTTCAGTTTTCAATTTGTGAGGCTTATTTATTACTAGATAGAATCATGAATGCAGCTCACATAGACCAGGGGCATTCATTAAGCCACTGGTCATTAGCAGTGGTGTATGTGTGTGTGTGTGTGTGTGTGTGTGTGTGTGTGTGTGTGTGTCTGTGTCTGTGTCTGTATCTGTGTGTATGTCTATCTGTTTGAATATGTGTTTCTGTGAGTGTGTCTGTCTGTGTCTCTTGATATGTATCTGTGTGTCTGTGTCTCTATGTGTGTCTGTGTGTATATAAGTGCATCTATGTGTCTGTCTCTGTGTGTATATCTGTGTATGTGAATAAGTGTATCTCTGTGTCTGTGTCTGAATGTGTATGTTTGTGTCTGTGTGTATAAGTGTATCTCTATGTCTCTATCTCCTATATCCTCTCTCTCTGTCTCTCTCTCTCTGTATCTCTGTCTCTCTCTGTCTTTGTCTCTCTGTCTCTGTCTCTGTCTCTGTCTGTCTGTCTGTCTGTCTGTCTCTCTCTCTCTCTCTCTCTCTCTCTCTGTCTCTGTGTGTGTGTGTGTGTGTGTGTGTGTGTGTAGACATGTGGAATGGATATTGATTACTGACATTGGTATCATACAGACACTGTACTGTGTACATCAAACCAGCAAGAAAAGGACTTTGTCTAGGAAATAGGCAAACTCTTGACTGATCCACTAGAGCCTGGCTGGGGTGGTCGGGGAGAAGGCCTTGAGTTTAGATTTGACCCCACAGAATGTGTATCCCAGCGGGAGGGAAAGGGCTCATGAGTTCCCTTTACTCACTAGCTGTGGAAAGCTCTGCTAAGGAGGCTGTTAGCCTTCCTGCCAGGAGGAAACCTTAGCCCTTTCTTAATCTCTTACCCCCTTTCCAGCTTAGTACTTCCATATTACAATTGCTCCTGGCTCCAATTCCTCTCTAATGCCTACTTTCTCCTTTCTGTGTCTGGAAAAGATCCTGATCCCATTTTTCTAGGAATCCTAATTGGTCTTTGTCATGGCCAGGGCCACGCTCTAGCCTGATGCCAAAGCTCAACCGACATTGTTATTGTCTCTACAGAAGTGCAGATTTCTGAAGGACAGACCTGGGGTTCAACAAAGCATTTACTGAACATTGGTTAGAGCCATAATGTTTGCTGGGGTTTGAGATAGGGAAAAAAAAAAAAAAAGGTAATGTGATTGCCCTGAGGCAGCTTGCGGCCAGGGTGGAGCAGATAACTAGGTAGGAACACATAGCCTTCTTGCCTGCACAATGAGGATAGCTCACTGTACCTACCTGCAGGGAGAGGGGAGGGTTATGTGGGTTGGGAACTTAATCACACCTGGAACAGGTCCTGACACGTAGCAGAGACTCAGCAGATTTCTTTGAGAGCACCCTGATGCTTTGGCTTTAGGGCTGCTTCTTTCTCTGCCAGAGCGCCGGGCTTTTATGAGGGTAAAAGATGTCACAGTTCAAAGAGATCGGTAGCAGAGATGTATGACTCGCAAGTGCTTCCCGGGCATGAGTTTAAAATGAGCTTGGTGTCCTCTCCTCCTGTATGGAGATTCCCCCATTGTGAGCACATACCCTTCCGTGGATATATAGAACAGAGCCTCCCCACCCCCTTTTTTGCACTGGGGGTGGTGTGGACATATCACTGGCCAGAATCTTTTTGCTCTAAGTCTTAAAGTTCTTCAGAGCAAAAACATCTGCTCGTGCCCTTATGGGCTTCTGTCCAAAGAATTCCATCACAAGAATGCCTCCTTCAGCCCTTCCCTGTGCGTAGACAGAGGGATCCAACTTGGCATGGATGAGTGCCAACCTATCAGGCAGTTTTCATTGGCTTCAACTCTGTTCCTTGATTCTGTGGCCTTGCCATTCAGTCTTGGCGACACACAGAAGCTCCTTCACATAGCGTTTACACATTTCTCACTTTTCAGGCCTGGGCTCATTGAACTTGGTGGGGGTGGTAGGGGTAGTGGTGGTGGTGTGTCTGGGGTCCTAGCCCAGGAAACCTATGCTGTGGTTGTATTGAGCCTTTCTTTTTCTTCAGTGAGAGATTAGGATATTCCTGTATATCCCATTCTAGGAGGTGCTTCACAAAGAAGGGAACATCTGACAGGCTTGTCATAATGGAGTGGCTACAGGGAAAGTTAGACCCCGAGTCTAGGAGATAATATAATCTGAGTGTTGGGGTAATATGCAGATATGTGAGATGGAATGAAGAGTTAGGCTAAAGGAATTCTGCAAATCACAGATCCAACAAGTTCCTAAGTAGGCAGACATGGCTACAGCACAGTGCGTGTGTGTGTGTGTGTGTGTGTGTGTGTGTGCATGTGTGTGTGTGTGTACTTGAGTGAAATGGAATCCAATTATGCAGAAATAAGTGTTTAATTAAATTTTCTCTTGTTTCTCTATCCATCTCTCAACTCAGTGAGACAAAAAATCTAAGAGCATGTATTACAATTTTTCTGGATCTGGGAATGAGTCTGATTCTCTGGCTGAGCCCCTCACATCCCCTTGAACATCCAAACAGTTCACTGTGCTTTGTAGAGCATTGGGCTCTGCAGTGCCTCCCTGGGACTGCCGACTACAGTTTTGAGCTCCGTTTCTCTCCAGACGAGGTTGGGTCCATGGCTGTGGCCATTTGACTGAGGAGGCATCTGGTTGAGATTCATCTCAAGGACCTCATCTCTCTGGACCTCACCTCGTTTTTCAGGTTTCTCAGAGGAAGTCTCTGCTTTTCTCCCATATACTCTGTTGACTTGAGGGTGTTGAGGCTGAGGGATTAAAAGACATTGGAGGGGAAAGCCACCAAGGTTTCAGTTCAGAACCCAGAGGCCCTGGGTTTGCTCAACACCACAGAGCAATCCCTGTCTACCTTGGAGAAGCCAACACAGCCTTGGACAACTACTCTGACATGACTAGACAGTATGGACTCAACAACTGGCAGTGCTACCAGAGGGGGCAGCCCTGGCGAGTTATGTTCACAGTCCAGGTATCCCCTTCCTAAACATGTCTGTGGGTGGCTAATACAGAGTTGGGTAACCCAGATCCAAAGTTTAAACATGTGCCTTTTTGAAAACTCCAACTTTCTTATTTGTAATTGGGAAACAATAAGATATCTCTGTCACAGGGCAGTTTTGGGAGATAGGGATGATGCACGTCAAGTGGATGACCTGTGTCTGGCTAGTCAGGACAAACAATGATAGCAGCAGCATCCACTGAGCTTTCTCCTTCCTCTCCAATGCTAGACACTGCAAGGAGTTCTTTGCCTGTCTTCATAGGGATAGTATGCAAGAAGCTATATACTCAGTGAATCAAACACATATCATCCTCACAATATTTCTCCTCAGGATGCTCAACAGAAGAGCTAAAGGAAAAGATGAATCAGGACTTGGACTCAGTTATCTGCCCGTAGAACCTACATCTTCACTATCACGTGACAGTGCCCATATTGTGGCTGGTAGTAGCATTCTGGCTATTTCCCTGCTCCCAGCTTGGCCCTTTATGGGTGTTGGTAGATGAGTGAAAATGCCGAACAGTCATCTTCCCATCTCTCCTTGTAGCCACAGGTTCTGATCTGGAGAAATCGTCAGCAGAAATGCTAGTGAGGCTTCCAATCTGGAGCCAGTGATGTAGGAAATGGTGGCCCAGAGGAGAATTGCTTGTCCTCCTGGCATTTGAAGAGTGGCCCATCACTGGCGGGCATGAACAGAGCAGTACTGAACATTGTACGTGACAGGTCACATCCTGAGTGTGGGTGGGAGGCAAAGTCAGGGCTGGGTGAGGCAGAAATTGCCTGGTGCTCTTTACCAGTGCACTGGTATGATCTTTGGTACGTTTCTGGGCTGGGTTGGGCAGGCTTGAGCCATCTATTGTCCAGCTACTTTCTCCCGCAAAACCAACCCAGGTCTTATTTTTAGTTAGATAAAATGAAGACTTGATGGAAGAAACAGATTCCTTTTTTCATTCTTTTACATTATCCTCCACATTTAGAGTTTGCAGTTTTTATAAGGCTTGTGTGATGATAAACAAGAAGGAGAATGTTATTAAAATTGAAGTGATTTCCTTCGGGGCTGTGGAAAATAATGGAAAAGCTATTTCATGTGTTCCTTTTTCCTGTTTGGAAAATCTCAAGCAGAAGATGAGGCCACTTGCTGTTTTGACATTGTCAGGCGTGTCTCCAGTGCTCTGGGTGGTTGCCACATGACTCCAGCAAGGTCTCTAAGCAACTGGGAGCAATTGGTCTTCTTCACCTCTTCTGTATTTCCCAGGAGCAGTACAAAGGCCAGCACCTCCGAGGAGTCACCTCACCTGCAAAGCAGCATGTCCGGGCCCCACCTTCTCTCTGGGCATCTAAAAGTACATCTATTAAAATGAACTGATTTACGTGGGAAACAGAATGACCACACCTCCCATGGTTGTACTTCTTCCTAAGGATGATCATATTTAAGGAGAACATTAACTTTCCAGGCCTTTTATCTGCAACTCTCACTTTAATGTTTCCTTTTATTTTTAATTATTCTTATTTAAGCCAACTGTGGACAAAAGCTGAAGAATCAAATAGCACTAGAAATATTTGGCTCACGGTCATTCTTGGTTCCATGATGGCAGCTGTCAAGACGTTTCCCTAGCTGACAGGGAATAAGCTGCGATAACCAGATTCTGATATTATGATAAATTACAGAATAAAAATAAAATAACTTAATAGCTTCCCAAAGTCACTCCCAAACCTCCCTGCCTCTCTCTTCCTCTTCCCAGAAGCAACCTATTCACCCACAGGGGCTCACAGTATTGCTACTAACTCCCATGATACTCGGTGACATACACTCTCTCTTAATTGTTCAGCTCAGATCTTATCTTTTGATTGTGCTGGGTTCTTCTGTTCTTTCCTTCTCTGTTGTATATAACTGGGTATGTGTGTTCGTGTGTGTGTGTGTGTGTGTGTTTGTGTGTGTGTTCGTGTGTGTGTGTGTGTGTGTGTGTGTGTTCATGTGTGTGTGTGTGTGTGTGTGTGTGTAGAGGTCAGAGGATGACTTTGACTATCCTCATTCAGGTACTTTCTGTATTTTTTCGAGAGAGGGTCTTTCTTGGCCTAGAACCTTTACAAATAGACTACGTTCCCAGGCCATTGAGATCTAAGAATATGCCTGACTCTGTCTCCCATCTCACTAGCACTCTGATTGCAGGCACATACCACTATACTGCCTTTTTATATGGGTTCTGAGATCTGCACTGAGGCTCCTTACCCTTGTAAAGTGGATGAATGCTGCTTGAACCCTGGATCTTTTCCTTACTCCTATCTCCCTCTCCTTCTGTTGGAGCTTGAGATAAGTTGAATGGAAGTCAGCTGCTATCTTCTTATCTTTCTAGTTCTGTTCTCACACTTTAATGATAGTTTAGGAATAGGATCAAATACTCCAGTGTCCTCCAGCCTCCTTCTTGATACCAGTCAGAAGCTGATCTCACCTCTGTGATATATATTCTGCTCTGAACACTTGTGCAAACAGCGGGACTTTTCTTGGTTAGGAGCCAGGGTCTCACTGCCGCTTAGGTTAGCCTGCAGTAGGTAATCATGCCCTATGCCTCCTAAAGTCATGTGCTACATACTGGCTTCTAGGTCTTTGTGGGGCCGTGGTCTGTTCAGGCAACCTGGTCCCGGTCAAGTAACAGGTCTGGAACTCCGGAGACCCGGTGGGTGGTAATTTCTGCCTGCATGGGACAGAAGGTGTTCGACCATGCCTCCTGGATCCCTGGCTCCTGTGGCAGTCACAGGCCCCGATAGCCCCCCACAGGAGAAGTGTGTGCTATCACGTAGACAATGCCCCAAGCCCCCAGCTTTCTGGCTGGACCCTACCCCCAGTCATCTAACCACAGCTAAGTATGCCCCGCCCCACAGACAGATAGCCCAGCCCCACCATATAAGGGACAGTTTGCCCTCCTCCCCTCTCTCTTGCCCTCTTCCTCTCTTGCTCTCTTCTCTTGCCCTCTTGTCCTCTTGCCCTCTTCCTCTCTTCTCTTCTTTTCCCCTTCTGCTCCTCTCCTCTCCTTCTCCTTTCTCTTTCCACGTGGCCATGGCCAGCCTTTATTTCCTTATCTTCACTCTCTCCCTCCTACAATAAAACATCTTATGAGTATGCATTGCCTCCTTTTAACTAGAAGGGCCTTGATGACTTGGCCCCAGCATTTGCTGCCGTGAGGCTGGACTGAGAAATCCTGTGCTCCGCACCACCACCACCCCCGCCCCCGCTTGTGCCAGCCACTCCGAATCACCGGGCACTGCCCCCTGCCCTGCCCAACTTTTCCCTTCAGCCTCAGAGTGTACTGAACTACCCTGGGGTCCCCAATTCGTTTTCAGTTCCTCTTCGGTGTCCAGCATCGCCTGCGGCTCCCAAAGAGCAAGAACCCGTGACTCCTCTCTGCTGTTCCCCCACCCTGCTCTCTGAGAACTGGGATGCCGACGCCCATTATCCGACAGGGCAGGGGCAAGGCAGAGGCAAGGTGGACAGACACCCGTGTCTGCCTGGCCAGAGCACTGGAACTCTGGCGGGACATGGGTCATCTTTCTCAGTCCCTTTCATATCCCCACTGCCAGCGCTCCTCTGTGCAGCGCAGCACTGCCGCCTGCCAACTGTGGCGTGGTAGATAGGTCTTCAGCATTTGGAAATCTCACAGTGATGAGCCATGCTGTATACTCTTTAAAAAGGATTTTGAAAAAGTTCATTGTCTTGGTGAATATTTTTATCTTTTCTTATTAACTTATGCTCTTCAGTCCTGGCTATTTTTGTTTTACACACACACATACACACACATACACACACACACACACACACACACACACACACACACGTATATATGTATATATATACATATATATACATACGCATATATGTAAAATGTTTCATTTAATAAGTTCATCCTATGAACTCCTGGCTATTTTTGTTGTAATATATGTGTATATGTGATACACACACATGTATATATATATGTATAATCATATATATACATACATAATATTGTGTTTCATTTTCTGAAACTTCCTAGAAATTCTATTGTTTGATTCCTAGCTCCCACAACTTATATTTTAATTTCTTTTTATATATTTCTTTGCATTTTCCTCTGTATTTTATGAAAATTTTTCTAATTTAAAGCTCTCTGCTTTGATTTCCTTTTCTGTTATAATGGTTTCAATTTCCACAATGTACTCTTTGATCTTGTAACATTCTGCTTCCAAATTTTACTGCTTGATTGTGCTAGAAGTTTTTAAGAATACCATTAGAAAGAATAAAATCAGTCCCTAGCGCTATCTTCAACACTTCCTCAAAGGTTCTCCATTTTGTGCCATTGAAAAGATTTGAGCCTCCAGGCACTTCCATAGATAACAGGAGTAACTTATAGCTCCTGCTTATCAGACCATGTTTCCAACTTCCCAGCTGAACAGAGATTTTAGAAATGTTATAAGATGGGTCACATGGCTCAGTATTCAGTAAGCAAACTGACAGCTCTCCCTCGGTTTCAGAACTGGCACCTATGTCAACTGTGCTCAGCATCCTGCTGCTCAAAGTCCCCTTGCTTTAGAGCCTCACCTCTCTAATGTCACCTGGGGAGGCTGCTGCAGTGTCACAGAGTGCTGGGTCCAGCCTCTGAGCTACAGGGAGCACCCAGTGACAGTGGCTTGCCTAGGCAGGGGAGTGCAGAGGCTGCAGTTCTAGACACTCACTCTTGATGGTGAATGTCTACAGGGGCCCGGCTATGAGCAGCAGAGTGGGGTCCAATTGATTACCATGCAGACTTTAAACCTGTTTTAGCTCTATCTTCATGCCAGTCCCCAGAAGTTCTTGCTATTATACGTTTTTGAGCCTCTGGAAAGTTCAATGATGTAAGGTGGTTTAAATCCCGACTTTTCTCGTTGCTAGCTTATGATTCAGCTTTCTCAGTTCTACTGCTAGGTATATAAGTATGCATGTATATTTCTATCTATCTATCTATCTATCTATCTATCTATCTATCTATCTATCTATCATCTATCTATCTATCTATCTATCTATCTATCTATCTATCATCTATCTATCTATCTATAATCTATCTATCATGTCTGTCATCTATCTATTTCTCGTCTTACAATTTATCTCAAGTTGGCATGAAACTCACACTATGTAGCTTAGGTTGGCCTTGAACTCAGTTACTCCCTGCCTCCGTCCCTTTAGAGCTGGAACTACAGGAGCATACACCATCAACAGATATTTGTTCACATTTTTAAGTTCTAAAGGGTTTTATTCTTACTATTTTCTTCTCTTATGCTTTTGTTTGTATTTGTTTGCTCTTTCCTACTACGTGGCTTTTAATAGGGAGATTTCAGGTGCAGAACAGTGTAATTAATAATGTTTCTAGTCCTTTAGCTTTAAACCAATGTTTTCCATGCTTTTCCTCAGCCTTGGGGATTTATCTCTTTACCAAGCTACATTTCTTTCATTCCTCTGTGCTTACCATTTAAACTCTGGGAGCATAATTCTTCCTCCTCACCCCAGTGTTCATAGCCATGAAATGGCATGTTTAATAATTTTGAAAACTGGAGAGCCATCAACACCATTTCGCTTAGTCTTTGTGTGTCCAGAAATGTCCTTGTCATTATCCTTATGATTAAAAGATGGTCTTTATTTGTGTCTCAAGGTTGACAACTGTTTCTTCTAGTACTTTGACAATATTATTCCTCTAAGATCTGTTTTCTCTGGTTTCTTTGGACAATTATTCTGACAGGCAGTTAACCCTTTATCTTCTCTTACTGCTTCAGAGGCTTCTGCAAATCCGCAGTTTCATTGCAAGGTATTCTTTCAAACAATGTAATACAAATTTGAAATCCAGATACACAAAACATGTGACTTTATGAGTACATGTTCCTTGCTACTGTTTTATTTTTCTCCCTAGAGTCCTTTTGTGACAGATGAGTATCCTGTGCACAGGCTGTACACATAGAGGCTGTTAAGTCTGTTTTTTCACTCCTTGAATATCCTGGCTTTCTGAGGGGGGTCTTTGTTCAAGCATTACCCTGAGCAGGTTTCATCATTTTTTTTATGATGTCAGCCTAAAACCTCAAGCTTTTAGGTCAATAATATCAGATTCTTTTGCCTTTGCAACCTCACACCCACTTATCAGAGCAGCTCTCAGGTCAGTGCGTAGGGAAGTGGCACTTCCTTATTTTACCCACTGAAAAAAACTGTAGACACTGAAGACTTGACCCATTAAAAATCTATACATCACTGATTCTCTCTCTCTCTCTCTCTC
>NW_022196904.1:104198959-104207006 GCF_008632895.1 Mastomys coucha | reverse complement strand
CTCTCTCTCTCTCTCTCTCTCTCTCTCTGTGTGTGTGTGTGTGTGTATGTGTTGGGAGGTATTGATGTATGTGGAGGTTAAAGGCTAACTTCAGTAACTGCTCCTCAAGCATATTCCACTTACTACTTGAGACAGGATCTCTAATTGCTCTGAAGCTTTACCAAGTAGTCTAAACTGGCTGATCAAGGAGTTTCAAGAATCTGTCTGCTTCAGCTGCCTTACCACCTCTGGGATGACAAGGGTGTAATATCATGCCAGGTCTTTTCATAGATTCTGGGGATCAAACAAGGATCGTTGTGCATGCGAGACCAGCACTTTATCAACTAAGCTGTCACTCCAGCTTTGCTGATAATTTATTTTTAACATTTCTAGATGTTTTGGAAAAGGAGGATTTCAGGCTACCATCCTACCTTAAAATGATATTTTCCTCAAGATTCTTTTTATAAAGTTGGCTCACATTTAAAATATTTTACATTGATCCAAACTTGTTTTTTCTTGCTGTACATCAAGAACACTGACAGATACGAGGTGGTTTAGAATCTGCTCCCTTGGATCTGTGCCTTAGGTTTGTGTCTCCTGAGAATGCTGGGCGAGTGTTCCTTGAATCCCCCATTTGAGCAACTGAGAGTTTATACTTGTATGCTGTTTCCTAAGAGCTCAGTGCTCCTGTTCAAAAGTTTTGCAGCTTCCAGCTCATCACCCTCCTCATCGGAGACCAGCATCTTGAGCTCCTTGAAAGACCTTATGAAAAAGGACACTTGTTTCTTAGCAGGGACCAAACTCCATTTTGTTCATGCTAGCCGCACTGAAGAGTCAGAATTTGGTGGCAAAGCCATGAAGTTTCAGGATGAAGCATTCATCCCATCAAAGTAGGACACATACCAAAAATGTCTTTGGTTACATAGAACTGGACCAGATGTTGAATTGGTAGGCAGCAATCATCTAGAACAAGAAGGAAGACACAAAACAAGACAGAAAATACATGTCCGATGGAGTTGTGGGTCTTGTGCTCCTGAGACCATCAATCCTGACTCAGCCACTCACGTGTCAAGTGACTTTGGGTTCCATCTCTTAACATCAGTTTGCATCCATTGAAATAAAAGGTCATGAAGTTGTTACTGTGCTTATCTGATAGCACTGCAAAGACCAGGTACTTGACAGGTGTTGCATCCTAAGTTCACAAATAGAGAAACTGGAGCTTAAATTGATGAAGTGAGCTCTTAGAAGTCATACAGCTAGTAAGCAGCGCACACATGACTTTCAACTCCGAGGCTTTTGACTCATTCTCTTTCCATGATGTCACCACAGGATAAGTAGAGGCTGTCATTTCCACAGGACAGTCTCAGGTCATGGTTTCATTTTCCTTTGCTGTGTGTGTGTGTGTGTGTGTGTGTATGTGTGTGTATGTGTGTGTATGTGTGCATCTGTTCATACTCATGTGTAGATAGGAGTGTGTTTGTGTGTGATTATGTGTATATCTATGCATACATGTATATAGGTACAGATGTGTGAGTACATTAATGGGTATTCATGTGTATATTTGTGCATACATGTTTGTAGGTGCACATGTGTTTGGCTATGCATACGCATGCATGTGTATGTGCGTGCGTGCATGTGTGTGTGTGTGTGTGTGTGTGTGTGTGTGTGTGTGTATGTAGGTTAGAGGGAAACCTCAGCTGTCATTCTTTGAATGTCATCCACTGACCCAGAGCTCACCAAATAGGCTAGACTGAGTAACTAGCACGCTCTGGGGATCTACATGTGCCTGCCTCCAGCACTGAGAATAAAGCACACTTGGTTTATCTACTTCCTAGAGAGCAAACTTGTGTCCTTTTGCTTGCAAGGCAAACAGTTAACTTCCTGAACTATCTCTTCAGCCATCCTTTGATTATTTCACAAAGGAAAAAAAAAATGGGGATGGGGGTGGGGTCAGTCATGAGCCATGGTTTAGCAAAGGCAGCCAAGAACTCGGAGTTGAACCTAGCATGGTGTGTTTTTCTCTGAGTCTACAGCATGCTCCAGACATCAGCATGTGCCTCTAAAATCCATACCCATTTAGATAAGGTTCAAATCAATTAGTTTACACTTTGCTGCGGAGCCGCCTCTGTGCCAAAGGTGCTCTTGGTGCTCCTGATTTTATGCTTTCAACCCCAATGAGGCCTCCTTCCTTCCTCCTTGCATGACAGCCCCGAATTGAGAACTGTGGTGCATATGGTGTTTGCAAAATGCTAGTTGTGTATGGGTGTTTAAACTTTAGTTTTGCATCTTTTAATTTATTTATGCAAGCAAGCCGCCTTTCATGAATTTTAATCCGTGCTGTCTTGAAGAAGAGCTTTCCAAATGGGACAGCGTTTGTGATCATCGCTAAGCCATTCTAACTGCTTACAGGCCTGGGGAGAGAGGCAGCAGAGAACATTAGCAAGCTCCGCACTGTCCCCGTGATGTCCCAGTCATTGTGGCATAAAATGTGCTTCGTGTCTAGGAAGGAAAAAAAAAATAACTGTGACTCGGGTCTTTGGTTATTTTTAATGCCGAGCAGCAGAGCCACAGGGAATATTATGAGTTCCAAGATCTCTGGCAGGAGGGACTCGCCGCTGAAGTGCTTCTCCGGGAGAGACACACAGCTACAAGTCTTTATTCATTTATTTATCATGCTTCAGTTCCTAAAAAAGAAAACACTTCTCCAGTTCAGGGGAAATCGCTTCAATAGATAGATTGCATTTAAATAATTTAAGTATAAAATTACTTGAACAGGCCAACTGATATTTTGAAAACGAAGCAGTCACAGTCAGTTAGGGGAGCTGACAAAGTTCATGAGTCGCTGTGCAGATGAGACACGGGAGAGAGTCTGGCTGACTTGGGTAGGGTTCTCTGACCTGCCTATTGGCTGGCTTGGATTGTAGCTGCCTTTTGGTCAGATGCTACAAAAACAGGATGAGACTTTGAGATCTTAAACTCCTTGATGTAAGGTACACTGTGCACAGCTTTCAGACTGTAGCCTTCATCTCCACAACTCAGGGGATCATCAAGAGGGCTCCTACCTTATCTACATGAACCCACTGCCAAGCCTCTGTGGTCCACCGTGTATGTACAACTTTCAGAGCACGGACCTCATGCATTTCATCATAATTATGAATGTGGTCCAACATGCTTGCAGATAATAACATCATATGCACAATCAAGAAGCTGGATCTCTCAGTAAGGCCTTCTGACACAGGTGATAGGATGCTGTGCACATTTGTTGGGCTGGCAAGGCTGAATTAGGTTCCTGAGAGAATCTAGTGTAGCCCTGCAAGTCATATACAGCCAGATCTTTCCTGTATCTGACAGGCTGGCCCAACCAAGATGCCTGGTAGCCTAGAGAGTCTTTATCCTCTGGAAGACTTCAGTCATCTAATCTAGGAAAGGCCACTGATCTCTATGACCTATCCCTTGTTATCTATGCAAGCACTATCATGCCTGGAGGTTTTACCTTTGTCTGTGCAGATTGTGTTTCTGCAAAGTTATTTGGTGGTACTCCTGGACCCAAAAGAGCCAGCCAAGAACTGATGTAGGGTCAACTGTATTTACTGGACACTCTATGACCTTTATGACAATTTAATATGCAAGCTAGCATGTCCAAGGCTCCAAGAAAACCCACCAATTACCTTTCACATGATAGTCAACTTTAATGTATTTGAGCATGAAACCAGCCTCTGTCAAAACAGTTCCCTTTGAAATGGAACATACTTAGACACACTTAGAGAAACTGTCCCAAAATTCTTCCTTTTCCCATCACACTGTTTTGCCTTCTGTCTCATTTTATTCTGGAAACAGTCCAGCTACAGAGGGGTTCAAGATATTCTTCTTTGTACTATTAACCCATCAAGGAAGCTATGGAATAAAGTGCTGGGCTGGAGGTCAGTAGAACACCACCCACACCTGTGTGATGTAGTCAAGACTCAGAGCAGAAACAATCACACACACAATCAGTGCTAATGTCAGGCAAAGGGGTGGAGGTGGGAGTGGAGATACCTCAAGAAAAAAGTCTGGAGATATTAGACAAGTTTCCCTGGAGCAGAGACCTACCAACCTCCTATCCCCTGCTGCCAAGTCACTTGGGAGATTTTGCCTTCAAGGATTCAGTGGGAGCATAGGCAGTCCCAGTGTTTACTTTAAAGAGAAAAATGTCTGCTTTGTAGGCAAATGTTTTCAGCATGGAAATGATCGTTGCAATTGCTGTGGTTGTCACAAATGTTTCATCAGAGCCGATAAAGCAGCTGAGTGTTGGCAAAATCGATGAAAACATCTTGCGAAGTGTTCACTGCCTACTTAGCCGTCTGTGGCTCATCTGGTGTGAAGGGAGGAGGGGACAGGGGCGGTGAGCTGAGGCCACACAGGAGAAGCTGAGGGGAGAAGGCAGTGTGGTGGAATATCAAGGCCTATGGGGCAGTTTGCTGTACTTGAGATCTTGGCTCTGATTACTATGGGCCTGCAACCCTGGGTGTGTAATATAAGCTCTTGGTTCCTCAATTGATTCCTTTGAAAACAGTGAATAACAATTTCAGGCTGAGTATCTCTTTTCTGAAATGTTTCTGCATGGTTATAGATATGACTTGTTGAGTACTCCTCATCTGAAAACTCCAATTGTAAAATGTGCCAATATAAAAAAATAAAAAAAATAAAAAAAAAATAAAAAAAATGTGCCAATAATAATTAGGTTGTAAATTTAGATTTCAAATGTTTGGGTTTGGAATTGTCAAACTTTCTGACTTTCTGTATTTAGATAAGGCTATGTAAATAAAATGTCTCTATTGATAGGTATTAGTTTATGTAATAATATTCTGAGGTTCACCTATGTGTCTCAGCTGATAGAGATTTATAAAAATAGATACTCAATGAGTATTAGTCACATACTTTCTGTATGGTTGACACTAGTATCAGTGAGAGAAACGCAGTTGTGAATTTTCAGACAGGCCAATTTTCTTGAATGCTTCTGCTAGTGATGTAGATAGATTGGTCAAACAAAGAGTGATCAAATGGTTAAGTTTGTAATCCCAAATATGAAGAGATGAACACAGGCAGATCCCTGGGGCTCACTAACCAGCCATTCTAGCCTTCTTGTTGAGTTCTAGGTCATTTAGAGACCCTATCTCAAAAATAGGTAGACAGTGTCTGAGGAATAATACCAAAGGTTACCCTCAGATCTACACATGCACACACACACACACACACACACACACACATACACACGTGTCCACATATACATGCACATATATACACATACAGAAACAAGATTCTAATGTTTTGTTTCCTGATGCTGTCTGTCACTTGATGTAATAGAAGAATCTTGTTCTGCTTTAGGACTTGTTTTCTGCCTTTGGCTTCAAGAAAGATCTCATGTCAAAGATTTCACATACAGAGAGTTAGATGTTTCCTTTGTCTAAACTTTCTACTGGAAAGTCAAGACTCATTACATGCATTTCTATTCTTCAGCAAGTGAAAGTGAAGTGATAACTCAAACTAAAGACTTCCTTTGACCCATGAGAGAAGCTCAGGTAAAGTGACTCCTGCAAACTTAGAGAGACAAGTGAGCCGAAAAGCCACAGACAAGATCTGCTCAGCTGTACCAAAAGCTGCTGGAGTCATAAACTGGTGGGGTCAGGGCAAAGGTGATCTTGATGAATTGTTTGAGGTTGTGGGGCCAAGCTGGCTACAGTCACAGAACGCAGTCACATAGAACAATTTCAAGGCAGCTCACTGCAAATCATGACATTAAAGTTCTCTGTTCCTCAACTCAGCAAGCATGTCCGTCTTTCAACAAATAACATATTGCCAGACATGCTAAAGTCAAGACAGTATGAAGCATAAGAACCAACCTCAGATACTGAGCAGATGCAGATTGCCAGATGTAGCATATAACATAGCTGCAGTTAATATTCTTAGGACCTAATGCAGGAGCTGGAGAGATGGCTCAATAGTTAAGAGCATGTGCTACTGCTTCTTCAAAGAATTCCTGTTTGGTTCTCAGCACCCACATTGGGTATCACACAACTGTAACTCACACAATTGTATCACACAATTGTTTACCACAGCCCCAAGGGAATCTGACACCCTCTTCTGGTACTTCACTCATGTGTGTATATATCTACACAAATGCATATACATATAGACACATAACTAAACATAAATAATTTTTTTTGAAAAGGCCCTAATGCAGGAAGCAGATAATGTGCAAGAATGGATGTATCACATAACTAGGTTGATATTGATTCTGAGAATCAAAAAGTAGTGCTAGAAATGGGAAATTCTGGGACAGAAGTGAAGAACAATTTTGATGAACTTTCAGTAGATTGGACTGAGGCAGGGAACTAATCAGTAACTTATAAGTAGAACAGAAGATCTCTGGGAAATGAAATGCAAACAGAAGAATGAATGGTGGGGAAAGACAAACACCACCAGAAAACTGCAGGATAACTTGGAAGGTAACACATAGGTGTGACTGGGAAACAGAAGAAGGAAGAACAGAATCCGAGAAATAGTTTAAATTGTAATGGCTAACAATTTTGCAAAATGAATGATAGACACCAGGCCACGGAGCATTCAGTACATACCAATACCTTTACATAAGTGTATCAGTCACAGAAAATGAAACCAAAGCAAACTAACACTGTGAGAGTCTTAAAAGTAGACGAGGTGAGGAAGCAGAGATGATCCCCTAGAGTGGAAGAAGATAAAAGTCTAGAAGATTCCTCCTCAGGAGCCTTGGAAGTAAGACAGTGGAGCTAAGTATATAAAGTATTAAAAGAAACAAACATCAATCTTGAATTCTTCACCCAGTTTAATTGTTCAACGATGGAGAAAAAGCAAAGGCATTGTCTGATAAATAGAAATGGAGAGAATTTCATCACTCACATATCTCTCTTATGTGAAATGATAGGAAAATTAGACAAAGCAGAAATTGGGTGTGCATAGGGATAGAAAAGGTATGACAAAAGGAATAAGTACAAGGCATGTTTCTAGTGTGTCCTCCTTTTGGTCAGTGGCTCTAGTCACAGCAACAGTACATTGTGGACTGTGACAAAGGGGTAGGTGGAGTGAATGACAACACAGGGTGAGTGAAGAGAAGAAGAGCCTGGGTGACTTTGCTGTGTGCCATCTACACATAGGGATGTGAAGTGGTGTGTCAGTCCTGTCAGCCTCAGGATGTTCCTTTTAAGACTTTCAATACCTGCCTGACAACTCAGTCAACACTCAGTCCTACATACCCTGAATTCTTCCCTGTATGAAAACATTTATAGTAACATTTAGTGTATTCACTATACACAATAAGAAACTGATAAGAACGGATTATAGAGTTGAGCACTATAGTAAGACATAGTAAAAATATGTGTCACTATCTTATCTGGTCCTGCCAATCTATAAATGTCCGATATGATGAACTGAGGGTATGAATATGAGGTGGTGATTTTTGGATTCTGAATGAGTACAAATAACTAAAAGTCCAAAAATCAAAATTTTAGATGGGGTGTGAATGTGAGGGAGGCTGCGACTGCTGTGAGGTGTTATTTGAAAGGAGTTGATGAATTTACAATGTAGTTTGCAGATCCAAGATTTTTTTTTTTTTTTTTTTTTTTGAGACAGGGTTTCTCTGTGTAGCCCTGGCTATCCTGGCACTCCCTCTATAGACCAGGCTGGCCTCAAACTCAGAAATCCACCTGCCTCTGCCTCCCAAGTACTGGGAATAAAGGCGTGTGCCACCACTGCCCGGCAGATCCAAGATCTTGACCCTCTCTTATGGAACCCAGGGAAAGCCCACAGGAAGAAAACAGATCATCAACACGCTTCTTTGTCTTCATTATTTGAGGCGCTGCAGAGAAGACAGAAGACAGCAAGGCTGTCATACCAGACCTATCATCTTCAGAGCCCACCGATGGTTTGCCTGCTTCAGGCATGGCTGGCTCACTTCCTCCCTCCTAGTTCCTCCTTTTCCCTCCCTTCCCTTCCCTTCCCTTCCCTTCCCTTCCCTTCCCTTCCTTCCCTTCCCTTCCCTTCCCTTCCTTCCCTT
>NW_022196904.1:104193046-104198890 GCF_008632895.1 Mastomys coucha | reverse complement strand
CCTTCCCTTCCCTTCCCTTCCCTTTCCTACCCTTTTCCTACCCTTGCATCCTGGGTGGACATTCCAACTGTCTTAGAAGTAATTTTGTGAAATATAGAAAGGCAATTTTCCCTGAAGACAATCTACCTATAATGCTCAAATTAATTTTTGTATTATTTTCTGTGTCAGAATATATAAATCTCAGTAAGTTGGGTTAACTAACTGGAGACAATCACCACAAGATCTCCGACAGAAGATCTTAGACATCCCCATAGCAAGCCAAAATTCACTCTCCACCTTGAAGAGCTGAGGGAAAGGAGACATTTTTTTTTTCTTTCTAGTCTGAGAAGATAAAGAAAGAGGAAGTAACTTGCAGGCTTCAGTGGTGAATGGTAAAATACAAGCTATGTTAGTTTCATGTCAACTTGACACGAGGTACAGTCATTTAAGCAGAAGAAAGTGTAATTCAGAAAATGCCCTACAAGATTGGATAAGCGTGGATAAGTCTGTAGTGCATTTTCTTGATTAATGATTGATGTAGGTGGGCCATCCTACTGTGAGTGGTGACTTCGGGGCAAATAGTCTTGGGATGTGTAAAAAAGCAGGCTGAGTAAGCCATGAAGAGCAAGCCAGTGGGCAACATTCCTCCACGGTCTCAGCTTCAGTTCTTGCCTTGAGTTCCTGCCCCTGCTCTCCTCAGTGATAGTGTATGACCTGAGAGTTGTATGCTGAAATAAACCCTTTCCTCCCCAAGCTGCTTTTAGTCATAGTTTTTTTTTTTTTAATCACAGCAGTAGAAATCAAACTAAAACAAAAGTTCTTGGGAAGTTTTCTCATCTTAAAGAGACGGCATCAACTTCTAGAGATGCTAGTGACAAGAGAATACAATAATCGATGTGGGTAGCTGTGCCACCATTAATGTTATAATGCTAAGGCCCTGTGTTATTTATGTATTACAGTGCTCCTGGCTTCCTAGCATGAGTGTATCTTCATTTTCCTTCTGTTATCCTTGTGACCTTATTTCATTGCGTTGTAGCATTATCAAATCATAACTGGAGAGATGTCCTTCAGAAGCCAATGACCTGAATATGTGAGAAACTGTAATAGCTTCAGCTGTTAACTTGACAGAGACCTAGAGTCATCTGGAAAAATAGGACCTCAAGTAGAGTAATTGCCTCCTTCTGATTGGCAAGTATGTGGGTTATTTGGTTGATATTTAAGTGATATGGGAGGGCCCAGTATACTGTGGGTAGTGCCATCTCTGGAGAGTTGGCCCTGGGGTGTATAAGAAGGCAGTTGAATGTGGGCATGAGGGCAAAAGCCAGTTGGCAGCATTACTCCCTGGTCTCTGCTTCAATCCCTGCCTCTCCAGGTTCCTACCTTGGCTTTCCTTAGTGACGGGTTGGAAGTTTTAAGCCAAATAAACCTTCCTCTTTCAATTTGCTTTTCATTGGAATTTATCATAGTAATAGAAAACAAACTAGAACAAATAAATGTTCTACCTCTTAGCTGTTCTTCTGGATCCCTGTAATGGATGGAGTCAATGTATGCCCTGATGACCTCTGACCTTGTTGGGGCTCAGGCTTGTGAGTGGCTGCCAAAGTAAAATCATAAAGAACAAAGTCCGTGCCACGTGCATCCTGGATGAGAGGGTGTGTTTGGGGTGCAGGTGGCAATGTGGTGCTTTCCCATGGCTGCTAATAGAGAGAATTTGGACAGGAACAAGAAGTCAGGTTGAAAGAGCAGAATGCATGAAAGAAAAAATAAAAGCAACGTACAATAAGAGCTAAAAGGTAGTGAGCAGACACCAGGATAGGAAACTCCTTCCTAGAAGGTGTTCAGTGGTATGCTGTGGGTTCTTCATCAGTGAAATGGTAACTGGAGAGAAGAGACCTTACAGGCCTTTTAACCTTTCCAATGGCCACAAGTCCCTTTGGCAGTTAACTGATGCATGACTCCATCTTTGTTTGGATTTTCCCAGAAGCAGATAGACCCTAAACACAAGTCACTTATTTGGGAGGTACAGAAAATATCCATGGAGATGTGCAAAGGCAATAAAGTGGAAAATTGGAGCTTTATTCTATAGGGATGCAGGGTGAGATGCTTGGCTACTTCTCTGAATTATCCCACAGAACATAAGAAGCTGGGGAGTTCTAAGATGTTCAGACTCTGGCTCTTGTACCTGTCCTGTGGGTGTCTGGATGGTGCTGCTTTGCATAGCTGCTGATGAGGAGCATTCTCAGAGACTGGGTTTGGAAGCCAGCTGGGCCTATGGGAAAGTTGGAGGGATGTGTGCAGAGGCACTTCCAGCGTCTACCACAGACCCCCCTCTTAGGATTGCATTTTGAAATGCATAAAATAAAATACATTGGATTACAAAGCAAGCCAATTATATTGAAATTCAGTTCTATCCACAGACCCCTTGGGGGGTCCCTAGATTAAGAAGGCCTGCTAGGATTTCTTTTCAACATGAAATTATATGGTTTTATGACCTATGAGTGTGGATCGTGTTACTCTGCCAGGAGGTGGCTGAGTGTAGCCTTGTCTGGTCTAAGTAGAAATGATTTCAAAGGAAAAATGTGCTCGCCCAACCTGACAATCCCCTGCAGCCTGGGGACTATAAACAGCACAGGTGGACTCTCTTGCTCTTTCTTTTTCTTTTTCATGGTGTTTGTTTTGCTTTGTTTATGTTTCTATGTTTATAATATGTTCTTTGTTAGACCTCAAAGCTTGCCGAGGGACCAATTGGCCCAGGATCACCCTGACAGTAGCTCTTCTCCCTCTCAGTTCTCCCTGGAGACTTACCCCTGAAGGTGGTGTTTCTAAAGCACTATGAGGTTCCCATGAAACTGCCAAGGGCCAGAATCCATGATGTGGCTTTCTGGTAGCAACAGGTGGCTGTGTGTGGCATGCTGGAGCGGTAGCCCCACTGGGAGCTACATGCCACTGCTGCACCATCCCACCTCCTAATGTGACTTTGTGGCTCTGTTACTCACAGCTAAATTACAGTATTATGACTTCATTGTTGAGTCCCAATTCTCCTAATTATAGCCTAGAGATCTATTATTTGATTTGGTAACACCACGTGCTTCTTTTCTAAATCATGTAATCTCTTGTAGCTTATTAATGTCAGGTTTGCGCACACGCAGGGACTTGGTTGTTTGCCAGGCAGAATCAAATTTTTAAATTTTCGCTGTGTTATGTTACAGGGCTTTGCTTGTTACAATCTAATTATATTGGCACTGAAATACCGAAAACCAATTTATATTAGAAAGCACTTTAACTCTTTCTTTGGAGTGAATTTACATGCTTAAGTGTCTACCACACTACTGGTCTTTTTCAGTTTTTACTTTTTTGTTTTTCTTTTTTTCTCACCGAGAAATTCCTTCAAGGGAAAAGATGAGCTGAATGGATTCTTCCTATGGTAAAGTCAGTGTTCGTGCAAGAACTGAAACTGGGGCCTTTCTGTAACTTGTCTGAAGCACAGTAGCAATTGTAACCCCCAACCAACCTGATTTGCTCACTGCTACGGAGGTCACTTATCCCGATCGTTATGCCTGATCCCAAACGCCTGATGGTTAATATCTCTGGAGCTGGTCCTAGTTCCACCCCTTCCATGCTCCTTCTTCCATTCAGATAGACTCTCTTTTCTGGGGCATCCATTGTCTTGGAAACCAAGAAGGAACTGCTGTCCATCAATGACTAGTGTAGGTGGCTCCTCACCTGTCATCTCAGGAGACTTGTATGTCATACTGCCTTCTTGATTCCCCCTGGCTTTGACTTCCCTTTGCCATCTGCTCCCTTCACCTTCCTTAGTGTGTGTGTGTGTGTGTGTGTGTGTGTGTGTGTGTGTGTGTGTGTGTGTAAAAGCCAGAGGGCAACCGCAGGAGTCATTTATTGTGATACTAGCCATCTTGTTTTCTGAGACATGGTCTCTCACTGGCCGTCCAGTAATCTCCAGTGGTTCACCTGTCTCAGCCCCAGCCCTGCTCCCAGCTGGGTTATGAAAAGCACCTACCATGCCTGTGTTCTAGATGTGGGTTCTAGACTGATCATCTTCAGATCCTTATGCTTGCATGACAAGCACTTTACTGATTGAGCCAACTCTTCCCTCTGCCTCCCTCAGTCTTCCAGGTAACACACTTTACTCTTGTATCTTGGTATAGGTAGAGAGGAAGGGACTTTCTTGGGTAGGAAGGGGCTCCAGAGGGATATACAGTGGTGGAATAAGAGCAGCTGTATTCAAATCACAGAAGAGCTGGATAGAAAAAACCTAATGCTTTAGTGGCCTCTTGCGTATTTTTGATAGGTCCTGTAATCACTTTGAGCCCTAGTCAACCTCATTTGTAAAACAAGTATAGTTGTAGCTACATACAGATTATTATCCAGAGTTGACAGAATGATGTCTTTAGAATACTTTATGGATTTCTGAGAGCAAGAAGCATCGATATCTCCTCATCTCTCAAAAGTATGTCCTTCTTGAGGTCACCTTCTAGGCCTGTGTGACTCCAGAGACCAAAACTCATCCCAGCCGAAGACCTTTGCTCCTGTTTTCTAGAGTATACTGGGTCCTGCACAGCATGGCTCCTGGTTACCACAGCTGGAATATATTATTTTTTCTGAACTGTAAACTTCCTGTTGTCTAGCTGGGACTCTATCAACCAGCTTCAAAGATCCTCTCAAGACTTGTACCCATGAGGCATGTTTGTAACTGCAGCAGGCAGAGATTCACCCATGGACATTTCCTGAGGAGGATTATGTTGGTGATCAAAGCCATAACTGATCCCTGAATCCTTTGTGTGTTTCATCTGTTTATTTTTATTTTTATTATGCATATTTCTAGCACATTCTGAAATGTGTTGCAAACACTATAATGAACGCCTCCATCCTTACCACAAGCTTTATCAGGTTTTCACATGGTGTCACGTTTGTGTTCCTTCTGTTCTGGTAGTTTCTGCCTCTTCGAACTCCTCTTTGATCAATTTCTGGTCCCACTTTTCCCCAAGGGGACCTTCCTTCCCTCGTGTCTGTTTTTTATCAACTCCATGCTAGTTTTTATGCTTTTGTACACAGACTATTGTTCTGTGGTCTGCTCTATGGTCCTCAGTTTATCTTACAGTAGCATCCAACACAGGACGGCATCCAGACGGTCCCCTACTTATTTATCTCAGCCTCAGTATCTCTGTCTATATGGGCTCTAATGCCTCCTTTGAGGATATGATTTATATACAACATATTGGGCTTAGAACTTGGTACATGAAGGGAGCTCAATAAACATTTGCTCTTTTTTGGCTGGGATCCTATGTAAAACTCAACTTAAAGGTGTTGAATCTTTAAGCTCTATATAGGCTACCTTTGTTCTCCTTGCCTTTTATTTGAGAGTTTTCAAATATGCTGAAAACAGAGAGGTTGGTATGGCCAGTCTAAACAGTTCTAAAAATCAGGTTGTCTAAGCCCTTCACAATTTAAGTCCCAGCTAGCTCTCAGGTGACCCACATGTCAGGAAGGCACTTGTTTTCTGAACTTCCATTAGCAAGCACCTGAATTCTGCCACAGTATCAGCATGAAGGTGATTTCAAGCCTAGAAGGGAACATGGCCTGTGGCACACCATGACTGCACAGAGGGCCATTTGTCCAAACTGAGCTCCTATCTCACAGACACTGTAACATACTGTTAAGAAGCAATAACATCAGGACAGCTTTATTAACTGCCCAAGGAATTCCAATATGCCACCAAACTGAACACACAGGCCATGGGCAGTTCTTCTTAAATTTGTTCTCAAATACCTCAGCACTGCCATCACTTTGAAATTGAGACAGGCAAACTCTCAGGATCTGCTAGAGACCCCTGGATTCCAGAAACTG
>NW_022196904.1:104107698-104192635 GCF_008632895.1 Mastomys coucha | reverse complement strand
AATGAGAACAGAGTATGGAGAAGGAGGAAGGAGTAGTACCTTTTCAAATAAACATTTTTATATTAGAAAAAAAAAAAAGAAGCAATAACAGCTAGTGGTGTGGCTACTCCAGTGGTACTGTGAAGCAAACAGTCCATTGGCCTTGTCTCCCTCACACATTGGTGTTTCTGAAAACTAAGGCACCTGGTACACTTGTCTCTCCAGATTCCTTACTCTCAGAACACTAACTCCTTTCCTCTCTGGCCCCTGCAACCAGCATTGTGGCACAGTAGCTCTTGGAAAGGATCACAGATTGGGAAGTAGCTGTCACTGGCCAGTTGTCCCTTTGAACCTCTGGGGTTGGGGTTTAGTTTGCAGATGGAGTTACTGAAACAAGAGCTAGGCCCTACGGGAGGCAAGGAAAGGTGGCACTGAGGATAAATTAAGTTCATGTAGAAGCCTTTGCACCTCTCAGATAAGTGCTAAGTTTGCTGACACTCAATGCTCCTTTTTTATTTTTTTCCATTTCATACTCATGCCTGATCTACAGTTATTATTCCCATTTGCAGATCAGGAAACTGAGTCAATATGCCCCAAATTACACAGCTAGTAAGTAGAAGGGAGACTGGAATTTGGCCCAGACTTGCTTTCTTCATCATTGCTCACATCTGCATCTTTCTTGTGGATGTGGATTTTAGAAATTTCTCTAGAATTCCTTAGTAGACCCTCCAAGAAAGAGAGGTTCAAATACCCAGGCTTTGAGTTTAACTCATGTTCAGGCATGGTCAGATTCTGGAAGTACATTGAGCAGTCAGACAATGCAGACATTTTAGTGGGAGATGGTGGCCCACAAATGAGCACAGGGACCCATTAAGCTGACATACCACCCGACAAATGGCGGGGGACTTTTAAACAATCCCAGCATAAGAACCTGGTATTTACATAAGTGCAGATTATGGGGAGCCCTGAATAATTTGCTACCTGCTCCCTGTTAATGTGTTTGTGAGCACCAGCGAGAAGCTCATTCATTGTAAGTGTCTATGGGCTAACTGCGCTGTAAAGCAAGCTGACAGCACAATGCACACCTATAAAAGCCTCTGCTAACTGATGCAATCTAGGAGGAGCGTATGCAAATGAGCACGGGGATAATGGGAGAGATTGCCTGGATGCTCAGGACCCTTATCTGAGCAAGTTTTATGTTCCTGTCCTTAGGTAACCCAGCAGAAATACGGGCTGCTGTGACAAGGGTGACTCTAACTGCATTTGCCATGGTGATAGTGCAAGGTCACACACTGAGGCCCTGTAATCGGAAATGCGTGAAGGCCGTGGCCTGACAAGTCTGAAATCCATTAGTTACTCTGTGCTCTGAATGCCCTTGCTGTCTGGCTCTGGGTCCTGACTCCTCCATTCAGGGCGCTCAACTTCTCCTCTGCTGACTTCATTGGGAAAAACCTTTCCTCTTGTGTTCTGGGAGCATTGGCCCCTTTTCCAGAGAAACTTTGATTTTGTGAATAGTTCCTTTCTTCTCGCCTAAATGTGTGCAGAACTCAAAAGCTCCTTAGGGTTGTGCTCTTCAGAAATGTGTAAGGAATGCAAGCTGCTGGGAGGCAGCGAGCAAACTGAAGTCCCACTGCAGGGTAGATACACCAGGTGTGATGCAAGGGGAAGATTTGAGACACCCCCCCCCCATGTCACTTTGTTTCTCTGTCTCTGTCTCTCCTTCATTGAATGTGGTGTTCTCTCTCTCTCTCTCTCTCTCTCTCTCTCTCTCTCTCTCTCTCTCTCTCTCTCCTTAATGAAGGCAAGTGTCTAGGAAAAATTCTATTACTGAAGTACAGAAGACCAAGAGAATATGCGTTTGCTTATGCTCCACCGTCTGCATAGGGATTCCTTATCCATGAGGATTTTTTCAAGACCTCCAATGATGATTAAACCTACAGACAGACACTACTCTATCATGAATATTCAAGCCAGCATCTTTTGTATGAAAACCCTAGCTCTGGAATGCTCTGAGGACAAAACTTTTTCAAGTACCAAAGTGATATTCAAAGCTTCACAGTTTCTAAAGTTTGCAAATATTTCACAATCTTAAAAATTACAAAATCAGAACCATGTCTAGTCCCAAGCAGTGTTAGAAAGGGATTCTCCACCTTAGTAACTTTTTTCCCTATAAAATACATGTATGTCTGTGGTGAAGTTTAATTTCTAAATCAGGCACAATAAAAAGATTAATAATAGGGCTGGCGAGATGGCTCAGCGGGTAAGAGCACCACTGCTCTACTGAAGGTCCTGAGTTCAAATCCCAGCAACCACATGGTGGCTTACAACCACCCTTAGTGAGATCTGACGCCCTCTTCTGGTGTGTCTGAAGACAGCTATAGTGTACTTAATTATAATAATAAAATAAATCTTTGAAAAAAAGATTAATTATAGCTAGTGGTAAAACTGAACAATCACCACAGTATGCTGTAATAAATATAAAGGCAACACACCGCACTAATCTTTCTTGTAATAGTGTGACATGATCAAATACCCATGTGATCAGATGTGAGTTGACATAGACATTGCAACATAGTGGTAGGCTGCTACCTAATGGTCACTTGAACACAAGCATTGTGATACTTCAAGAGTCATGTCTGGTACCAAGACGATTTTAATGATCAATGAAAGAGTAATGTATGCAGTGTGGATACTGGAAACAAAATAGATTGATGACATGAGCAAGTCAGGAAAATGAAACAAGGTATCAGTTGCCACATGATTGAGAATGGCAAATTACTTAAAACATGACTTCCTTTTTGCAGTTTTCAGTTTAGCATTTCCAGACTGTGGTTGGTAACTGCACGGTCAGCTTCTGGATATGGAGGGTCTAGTGTGTTAGTAGGTGGTAGCTGTAGATTCCTGATAAGTTTGTCTTCTCTCCCATCATCCTGATTTCATCTTTTGTGCTCAGCTTCCTCTTTCATAACTCTTCTTCTTTTCATCAATCAGTAGCCACATTTAAGGAAGGAGCATGTTAACAGTGCAACCAGGGGTAGAAGTTATTCTTAAATGTATCAGAAACTAAGTTGAACTAATTTGGGTGGAGAAGTGGGTGGATAAATAATACGTGACAGCAAATACTGTGGAATGGTTGAGGTTATATGGATTTTTTTCATCTTTGGGGGCATTAAATGTTTTCATCATAAAATGTTTAGGAAATATGTCAGGAAGAATCTGGCCCCACTTTTATAAGAGTCTTCCAAGGGAATGAAAAAAAAATGCCTTCTAAATAACATTTTGGAGTTTTATCCACCATTCCTCAAAGCACACAGCTGACATATACAAGCTCTTGGGCATGTCCGCACTCAGGCATCCACGCACACATATCTTTATTGTCCTTTCAAGGTCTTAAATTCTATTCATGTTTACGTTTTATGTCTCCAAGTGGAAAGATCTTAGGGAAACCATGAAAACATGTTTCTGTGGGCTGAGACTCTTTCCTCTCCCTTCCCTCCCCTTCTCTCCCCACTTCCCTTCTATTTCCTTCCCTCTCTTTTACCTCTCCATCTTGTCTTTCCCCCCTTCCATATCTTCTTTGTTCCCACATGTACAAGGCTGCATCAGTCACAAGAAACCATAAAGATGATTCATATATGTAGAGACTAATCAAGTAGATGACACATGGTTGTGTAAGCAACTTCAAATAGAACCATTTGAAGGGTCCATGCAACAGCCCCACTACCACCACCACCACCAAAGTGGTGCTTTTGAAAGTGGAAGGGGCTCACTAGGAAGACAGGGAAGAAAAAGTACTTTAGCTCCATGGACCTAGACGCAAAAGCATGATCTGAATGGCCATATTTCAAAATATATGTAAAGGTAGAATGAGGATGGGAGAGAAGGCTCAGGTTAAGCTGAGATAGAACAACAAACCTGAGACTTTATTGCTCAAAGTAGTTGAGTGACCTAGAAGGATTTAGGTAGAGGACTTAAATATAAGGCAGAGCTGGTGAGAAGGAACAGGAATGACTGAGGACAAAGTGGCAGCAGGGAACAGTGCTGTGAGAGTCACAGGGTAGTCTGGGAACAAGGATGGCTACAATAGGCAGAGAAGAAAGGCATATCCTAGGAAACAATAAGGAAGAGTTGACAACTGAAGATATGCAGGGGTATTAGACGTAGGTTAGGTAGCTCAGAAAAACAGAAATGACACTGTTCTCCAGGTGGGTTCACAGGCAAACCATTGCTGGTAGCTGTTATGACACATGATAGGAATTTTGATGCCTTGAGAAGTTCTTAGCCCATTGCTACCTATTAAAAGTTTGGACTACTTCTTTATGGCTGCATCTCTCCTCAGGCTTCAAGTGACCTCGATGCATGGTCTTCATCTCCTGTGGCCAGAACCTTCTGGAAAAGTGCCCTGAAAATGACTTCTGGGATGCACTCTAAGCCATCTGGAATACAGGTTGCAGAAGAGCTGCCAGCTCAGGCTCAGCTCTGATTCCTGGGTTCTTGCTTCACACTCCCCAACTGCTGCCTCTTAGAAATGAACCCTGGGCTGCCTCACTTTATTAGGAAATTAAAATTGTTTCCGAAGACCTCAAAGGGGGAAAATGAAATTGTTTTCAGCTTTGATTGCGGTTCATAATAAAATAGCTATTTAGAGGGGGATTGTGTTATTCTTGGAGAAATGAGGAACAAAAATACTTTTTTACAGTTTGCCATAAAGACGGCCATAGAATTTTTCCCAAGACAAACAGAATCAATGATTCGGGGAAGATGAAGGCATCTATATTTGTTATTCCTTGGACATCATGCACAGTGGGCTATTTGATCTTTATAGAAAATGGACAAAACCAACCTCGGTCTGCTTCCTAGCAACTCTATTTCCTTGCAGAGGCACAACCCTGGCTGTTGGCCTCTAAGGAACTTCCAAGCTGGACAAGGGTCCTCTTCCCAGTCTCATGACCCATGTTGGTTGCTGGCACCTTGCTTCCACTTGCCAGCTGAAGTGAAGAGCTTGCAGCTTGCAGAAATTCATTTGACTCACAACAATAAAGACTGTGTACACAGTTCTGTGTTGGTGTCATCTTGTAGTTACAGCACCTCCCCCACACTAGGAATTACCTTTGTTTCCAGAAGTGAGCACAGAGGTCAGGGTGCTTGCCCCATGTCCCATATCTGGTAGCTTTAGCACACTATATTTCAGATATTGTTGAAATTCTCTCTACTAAGTTTGCATTTCTCTCTGTGGGCCCCACTGCCACCAACTGGTGTCCAGTGGAGGTCAGCAAGACCTTGGACTCTTGGAAAACTCTAAGATTTTCTTGCCTCTTGGTGTTTTTATTGGGAAAGGGAGAAGAAATGAATTTAACTTAGGGGTTTGGTTTTACAAGGTGTGGTGGTTAAAGCACAAGGAAAACATATATTAACGAAACAAAACTCAGAACTTGGCTTTTCAATGAAGCATTTGTTGCTGCATCCTAGGATAATGTGCATTTTTACCTCCTCTGGGGCTGGAGGGAAAGTAGAGAGGATTTCTTAAATGGTGAGTGGTATTTAAAGAAGGCAAACACTACTAATGGAGCTCCCACTACAGCCCTGACCTGAATACATCTGAAGAAAGTTAACATTTTTAGACCCCTGTATTTGAATACCAACAGTTTGAGGAGTGGTCTTCAGTCTGTGGTTCCTTCCTGAGTAGTGGCATCAATACCCACACCAGTCCCAAAATCCTGGTTCTGGGACAAAAGCACTGCAGGAAGCCATGTCTGAACATAAAGCCGGGATTTTCTCTAGCCTTCACCAGGGGTAACTTATCTTTGAAACAAGCTAGGGCTTCCTTGGTCCCAATTCTGAATGTATAGACTTGAGCTGCTTCCAGATTATATGTCTCTCCCTTTAAAGCCAAGTATACATATTCAGAGTCTCTGGCCTGGATACCATATTAACACAAAGCATTCTTTGATTTACCAATAATAAATAAATCAGACATTAGGGGAAGGGGTTGCTAAAATCTCAGAAATCTGCCCCTAATTATTGCAGATCTCTTTATGTATTCTAATGCTTTGGATTCACATTAAAGAACTCAGCCCATATTTATGAAGCTAGCACTGTCCTGGCTTTTCACAAAAGCATCCCTAATTGGCACAGGGATGGGAGGGACCCAAGTTGGCTGATGCTCCAACTACTAGTTTCCCTTTGCAGTAATTTCTAATGCTTATGGGGAATTCAGGGTCCTCCACATAAGCAAGCATAGGCCCTTGTTCATCTACAATGTGTTCATGTATCCTGGTAACTCAGAAGCCCTTGGAGAAATAAGATTGCCTTTCAGAGCATCATCAGAAATCAAGGGTGGGCCAATATGGGTCCTCCTTTATTAGGGCAGAGAGGGATGATGCCACTTGGAAGGAGGGATGTTTTACATATTCACATCGGGGATACAGGGACACCCATCTTTCTCATAGCACATTTACTTAGACCTTGCCTGAGTCTAACAACATGCCTTCCCTATCTTGGGTCATCAGTGAGTAGGTAATTCAGAAATATTCAATGGCAGAAGGATCTGAGGCTAAGGAAGAAGAAAAGAAAATTCTGTGTGACTTTTTTCTGGGAGATGAACAAACATCTACTCACTCAGGTAGGACAGTGACAATAGAGGAAGAAAGGATGCCACCAAAGTCTAACATGGTGAGCTGATAAATGTATTGATAATATGTAGGGGTGGTGCTGATGCTAAGGGTGCTTAGCAGGGACTAGATGTATCTGAGCTACTAAAGTTTAGGGCAGGTGGGAGGTGCAGAGACAATATTAATAAGGGCACACTTCTACAGGCAGGAGATAATAATGTCTACCAATTGTGTTAAAAGGCAAGTTAAAAATGAGCAACCTGTGTGTGTGTGTGTGTGTGTGTGTGTGTGTGTGTGTGTGTGTGTTATCCATGGATTCAAGGGAAACTGGTTGGAGGCTGGTAGCTTGGCCTGTTCCCAGAGCTTAAGCGAGGTAGCAAAAAGGTACTTGCAACAATGGTACAGAAACAAGGGTGGTTCAAATGTATCTACATTACCAAAAGGCTTACCCCAGCTTGATTGACAACCCAAGAAAACTACAACCTTGGAGTTCCCTTCTCATTTTGTAGGTAGCTCCACTGAAGAATCTCTTTCTCCTCAGCAATTCTTTGCTGCTTATGTAACCCCAAGGAGGGGATTTGTGGGTCTCTTAACCTTCTGAATCTACTGCGTCTTATACGTTTGGGAGCTTCCTGAATCTCCTAACTTCATTAGCTTCCATAGTCTTATGAGCCTCCCCCATCCCCACCAGAAGCATGGTGTCAATTCAAATGTAATTACACAACAGAAGGAGAGACAAAAAGGATAAACTACAAGCTTCATCTAACTAGATTACCTATACTGCTGAGTTCCTGATTGCAGTTAGACACAATGGGGGTATTTAGAAAGCAGGGTACATCAGAGAGATTTGGACACAGTCATGGGACAAGCCCTGTTTGATAAGAAATAACAGAAGAGCATTGGCTATATAGTACAGAAGGAAACACGATATAGGTCAGAGGGGCCCTTAGTCAATACAAAGGGTGACAGAAAGATTTGCTCCCTACAATTAGACAAACCAGAATTAGAAAGCCACAGAGGACCTCAGAAATGAATGGATGGAAGTAATGCAAACATTTATTAAGTATTCGCTACTACCAACCAGGGTCTGGACTGAGCATTTTGTATGTTTTTGTGATGATGTATTCACTGTAATTCTAAATTTTCTCACAATGAAATCCAGAGAAGTTTTGGAACTGGTCTGATTTTCCAGAGCTATGGGGAGAGCTTGAATTGGAACTCCCATCACCTCTTCACACTGACTCAGTTACAAATTTGTGAAGTCTCGCTTGGGAGTTGAAGGGGGATTCCTCCACAAGTGAAGATCATGCTAACTGTTCCCTGTCCTTTCCTATTCTGAGAAACTGCATACACTCTTGGTGGCCCAAGGAAACATGGTTAGAGTGTCAAAAGCTGGATGGAGGAAAGAGGAGGCATGCTATGTGGCCCTCATCTGTTCCACAGAGTGGATTGAACAGCAGACAGGCCTCACCCGGGACTGATTCTCTCCAAATGTGCCCGACAGTAAAATGCTTTACAAAGAAACCTGACAATTTAGTTGTTAATTTAAAACATCCTGTTCTAAGCTGTCTGTAACTACAACCTAATTGTTGCAAGTTGGTGGTTTATTTTTTTTAAAAAGAAAAGAAAGTAAGATAATATTAAATACAAATGTCTTTTGCAATATCTCAGTCTATTCTTATGTTCCTTTTTCCCCTGTCTTCTTTCACACTACTAGATTCTCTGTCTCTGTCTCTCTGTCTCTGCCTGTCTCTCTGTCTTTCTATTTCTCTCTGTCTGTCTCTGTCTCTCTGTGTCTCTGTCTCTGTCTCTGTCTCTCTTTCTCTCTCTCTCTCAGTGTATGTGTGTTGCTGTATTTGTATACACATGCACATGGACACCAGAGGTCTATCAGGTGTTTTCCTCTGTCCATCTGCACCCTATTTTTTAAGACAGTCTTTCACTTATTGCAGGAAGTGTTAAAAAAGAACTGGTATGCTCCTGAGCTTGTGCCCCAACTCTCTGGCAGGCAATGGCTAGCCTGTGGCCCGGAGCTCCCAAAACGTCACTACCCAGTTTGCTAAGTTCCCACTGGCCGGTCATTACCACTGGCCGGTCATTACCATGCTTTAAATCCTCCATGGCTTTTGTGGTGCACCTCATATCTCAGGCAAACCCACGCTTTGCCGGGGTACCTTTCTCTCCCAAACCCATATGAGCTGCCGCATGAATGAAAACGCAACACAAACTTTGTTCAGAAACAACAGTAACTCAATCGATGGGCACAACAACTAAATTCCTAATCTTGAAAGCCTTATTAAATCTAAATCCTGATGGATCCACCATTGAAACCAGGAGACACTCGTAGCTACATCTTGTCCTCATGCTAACCCCATCCAAATCCGAAGCTAACTTTCTCCTGCTTCCTCTCTTTTCCTCTCCAACCTGGAAGTCCCTCCTACTTGCCGAGTGATTGGCTCCTTTATTCATTAGGGGATTGGTTCACAAGAAGTCACCTGAGTATGACTCACTCCTTGTCCACGGCTCCTCCCAGGAGAGCAGAATTAGCATCAACATACAAACAGCATCAGGTCCATCCACAATATTCACTGATCCTTAAAAAAAAAATCACAAATTCAGTAGGATGAGCTCATGGAACATTCCTATGGCCATCTGCTGAGCACTAGGATTATGGTGCTTCACAATAATGCCCTAGTTTTCATGTAGTTGCTGCAGATCTGAACTCAGGCCTGTGAGCTGAGCAGCAAGCACTTTGCCAGCTAAACCACTGCCTTATCTCAGCCATCAGGCTTGATATTTATATAAAAATATTAATGTTATTTACGGAGTTCAAAGGAACAAGACCTGGAGGTACAAGCTTGTAATCCCAGCTGCTCACAGGAGGATCACAAGTTCAGGGCTGGCCTGAGCAACTTTGTAAGATCTTGTCATCCAGTAAAATGTAAAATGAGGGCTAGAGGTTTAACTCAGTGTTATTCTACTATGCATAAGACGCTAGGTCCAGACATATAAACAGCATCTACTGCCTCCCCACAAAAGAAAATAAGCAAGCCAAAAACAATCACTCTCTTGTAAAGAGTAACACAGAGGTTGAATCCCTTATGTTATTGAAGCTTAAGACCTGGATTTAGGCCTAAGATGGAACAGTGGCTAGATGACTACTCAGGGGACTTCTTTAACTTCTTTTAAGTGTGTTTTCTCATCAGTAAAATAGATAATACATAATAAGATATTATAAATTTGTTGTCAAGGTCAAAAGAGTAAGTCTTTAGGGAATATCTCTTAAGCTGTGATAAATGACGCAAGTATTTGCTAATCCTTTCTTGTGCTGGAGGCTTGAGAATGAGATGGAATTTGAACTCTTACCACCTCTTCACAGTGACTCGGAAATACAGCCAATGCTTAACACACTTGGTGTGGCCTTATCTGGGGACTGAAGGGGATTCCTGTGCACATGAAGGTTTGTGCAAGCTGTTCTTTAAAGTCCCTTCCCATTCTGAGGAACTCTGTACTTAGTCCTGGTGGCATTCTTTGGGATATAGTAGTTTACCACGTAAATACTCATCTACACACATGATAAGTGGGGATGGCATTTCTTTGTAACAAATATTACACATGGATAAAATAACATATATTCCTGTCTTCAAAGTCCTTTGGTCCAGATAGAGTGGAATACACTTTGAGATATGATTAGGTAGTGAAGTGACCGTGGTGGGTAGGACTACTATCTATATATGGATTATTGTGAGTTATTTTATCATTTTTTAAAAGTCACTAATAAGTCGTAATGAAGTTCATTGCAAGAACTTTGGTTGTCAATTATTCTGCAATAGGAAGCTGCAAGTTTTAGACATGGCAGGAGAAACCTTCACTGGACATGCCAACCAGAAGGATGAACTATTGGGACAGGAGGATCAGGGATGGCAGGCGTCAGCTCTCTGAAAGCTAGTGGAAGAGAACCCTTGAATCTCCTCCCTCCTGAAGAGACAATGGAACTGTCAAACCTTGGCCAACCATTCTGGGTTTAAGCTAGAGTGGCAGACTTGCGGTCTGGAGACCCAGCAGGAACTGGGAGAAGTAAGCCTCTAAGATAGGCCTTTGTGTGGGCACTAGGGGAGCAGTTGTCACCTTATCATAGTATACAGGGTATACTAGTATACAGCTGGGTCCAGAGCCTGATTTTCCACTGGGCAGAATATTTTTCATTGACTTAGGAATATGTTGATGGGTTTTGGTCTGTGCAAGTGAACTAGCTGAAGTACATAGGCACTGGGAAGTTCCATCATCTATTGTCCTCTAGTGATTTATATTCTCTCTCTCTCTCTCTCTCTCTCTCTCTCTCTCTCTCTCTCTCTCTCCCCTCTCTCTCTCCCTCCCTCTCTCTCTCTCTCTCTCTCCCTCTCTCTCTCTCTTTCTCTCTCTCTCTCTCTCTCAGTTCCTTTGCATATATAAAAAATACTAATCTGAAGGGTTTGCAGAAGATTTAATTTCACTAGATTCCACTTCCTTCTATGTGGTCATAGACACCACTTATATTCTATTAATATCTGTCATTTCTTCTATAAATCATCCAAGAGGTATTAATGTATCAGAATATATTCTTATGTAGAAAGTATAAGATCAGTGAACTCAACGTAGATTAAAAGCTAGAATGTGTGATATCTCCTGGAAAAGGAGAATGCTGAGTTTAACTCAGAACATGACTGAGACCCAGTTTCTGTCTATCTTCTTGTCTTTTCAGAGCTCGGCTTCATCCTAAGGTTGACCTTGCGATTATAAGATGAAGCCCGATAGCTATTGCTTTTATGTTGGTCCTTGGCACATGTCCAGAGAATTTCCTGCTCAGCTAGAAAACAATGTTGGTTACAGAAAGAACCAATATAACTTAAGTTCCCATCTATGAGCCATTATGATGGTAAGAGCCAGCTGTATTGGCTAGCTGAGGCCTGTTGCAATAACCCACTCAGTCATTAACACTGCCTGCTTCTCATCCTAGTCCTTCACTTGTCACCTCAGTTTCTCAAGACATGGTTCAGTATGAACTCATTCTGAAGTAGTATGTTTCTCTCTCATACCCAGCTACAGAATGTCCAAGCTTCCTTACTGCACCCAAGAACCTGCTGTGGATAGGTGCTCAGCAGGTGTAGCATGAGTGCAGTGTACGAATTCCAACCTAGGAATGTGATGCCCACAAAGGACAGAACCTTGACTATTAAGCTCAGAAAACATGCCCATAACTTTCTTCACCTATTTCTTCTTCAGTTCAAGAGTAATTTTAAGTTGTATTTGCTTTTTATGTATGTTTGTGTGTGCATCACATGTGTGCAGTACTGTTCAAGGTGAGAAGGTGGCATTATTTTCCTTGGGGTTACAGGTGATTGTCAGCCACTCTCTGGATGCTGGGAACTGAACCTGGGATTTCTGAAAGAGCAGAAAGTACCTTTACCCAAGGAGCCCTCTCTCGACCCCTGGCTCCAGAGTAACTTAAGAAGCACAAAGTGGTCTGTCTTTCTAAACCTTATAGTACTGTTGGATTCCAAGCTTCCACAGAAACCATAGCAGACATCTTCCCAGTTGCAGTGGCGAAAGACTCCCTTCTCCAGTTCACCAATGTCCACTCCATTTTCTCTGTGCCATGGATCACGGCTTTTCAGGAAGATCTTCATTCCTTCCACTCTTGCGACATTCATGGAACCCTAAGTCCTACTGTACCATCTTTTATTCCCACAATACTTTCTTAACCAAACCTTGGTTGGCCTGGATCTTCATATGCTAGACAGTGGAGAACTTCTAAAGCTCATGCATGCCTGGATATCATATCATAAAAGAAACATTTGAGGGAAATTATAGATCGGGAATCCAGTGACCTCTCCAACAGCTGATGGATGCTAATGACTCTCTCATTTTCTCCCTTCCTGGTCTAAAATGTCACCTGAAGTGGATCAGACTATCAGACACTGAGGCCAACTCTGATGACAGGCTCTGCTTGAGTATATGTGTAATGGTTATTCTTCATTGACAATTTGACTATATCTGGAATTAACTAAAACTCAGGTAGCTGGGTTCACCTGTGAGGGATTTTTCTTAAACTGTTTGAAGTAGGAAGAGCCATCTCTAATCTACATTTTTGGAATCTGGAAGATCCTTCTTTAATCTGGGCCATACCTACTAGTAGCAGCCTACATAAATGACATGGAAGAAGGAAGCTTTGCTCTTTTCCTGCTTGCCCTCATTCTTGCTGTCAAATTCATTCCTTCTTCAATATGTCAGTATTTTTCCTTGTATAAAGTCTTTGAAATGAGGGCCAATTGCTCTTTCTGTTCATACCTGGCTTTCTTCTTTCATTAGCCCTGAAATAGAGCTGCTACAAGATTCAGAGCATCTGACCCTGGACTTAGTCATTCAAGTGATCCCGACTGAGTCATCAATTTCACCGCTTTTAATTATTAAAAACAATTATTCCAGGGACACCTTTCAGGCTTAATATCCCACCTGTCCACACACCTACCCATGGTAGCTGATTTCCTTGACTTGAAATGTCTGTGAAGGCCAGCCTAAGACAAGACCTACCCCCCACAAGTAGAAATCTACACCTAGAAGCTATATGTTGTCTTCTGGACCTGTGGTAGCTAATTTATGGGCATTATCTTGTTCTAGGTTAGTACCTAGAGGGCCCTGGAGGCCAGGGAGCTAAGAGTCTATGGGAACTTAAACATTTATACCCCTAATCAGGGTCAGGGTTCTGAGGGTAGACATCTTGCTTCTGACAGACTGTCAAGTGGAGGAGCACAACTCACACTTACCTCTTTGCCCTTCTCTTGCCCTATTGGAACTTCTGATACCTCTCACAATTTGAAAATTAAGTTAAGAATAAGCCACAGTGCAAGTTAAGCATGGCTGTGAGCTAGCTTTGCATGCTTCCTCAGGGAAATTCCATCTCCAAAATGGTTGCCTGTCTTGCCTGTCCTGAGGTCTGCGGCTGGAGCCACACACAAATCTTGATCTCATCAGGATCACTCTGTTCCCTCAGCTGCTCCTATTTTTCCTGCAAAGACATATGTCCTTCCCTGCAAGTTTTATTGTTCCCCCACTGCCTCATTTTCTCATGAGTTCCTTCCTTCAGAGCTGGGATAGTGCCAGGCCCTTCTTGTGGGAGATAGACCCTGACACCCACAAGAAAGCCCCCTTCTCTCCTAATTATGTCTCCCTGTTGTCATTAAAGAAAGAAAGAAAGACAATAAAAATCCCCCTTCTTCCTGATGCCTTTTATAGATTTTCTCATTATGAGAATTAAGAGCAATCAAAGGCTAATCCATAGCTGCTTCTCTTTAGACAAATCATCTTGAAACTCTTTGCTACTCAAGTCAAGCATGATGGTTGTTGGCTGCCAGCACTGAGCCCCCAGGGAAGGAAGGTTCCAGCCATCTCTACAGTATAGCTAGAGGAAAAGAGGAGAGTCTGGGGTAGGTAGCCTTTGAGGCTAACTGCTTTTGCCAAAGCAGTAACCTGCTTCTAAACCCAAAGCCTGGGGATTCTGGACAGAGCCTTGATGGCTGTTCCTGGAAAGCCACCCAGATGTAGAGGGGTTGAGCTCGTGAGTGCAACATTTTTGGAAATATTTGCATAGAAGATGGATGTTTCTAAACTGGCTGACTACAGGGCTGCAAGTGGACGATTGTTAAACTCACTTTTAGACAGCATCTCCTGAATCTAGGGCCCATTCATCACTAGGACTAGTGGTGGTGTTATCAGAAGAGTAGGCCCATCAAAGAAGGAAGGGTATGAAGGATTAGTAGGTACCCACCTAAGTCCTGACTGCTAGCAAGGATGGGCAGGTCTTAGAGAAAGGTCTCCACAGTAATGCATAAGCCGAAGGCCCTGTGGAAACTGACAAGTTGAATACATTCCTGCCAGACCACCACTTTTCAGTGCAGTTATGGTCTTAACAGCAATCATACTGTAGGTTCTAGGACAGGCTGTAAAATAGCCTATGGTGACATTTGCTTTGTAACTGTATTAATTTTCTTGTCATTCTAACCAGCTGGATACATGAAGAGACCAGGAAGCAGAGAGTTGGGCCAAACATAAGCCCAAGCTTTAACTTTCAAAGACCACCTCTAGAAGATTTGTTTCCTTCAGCAGGACCCTGCCTTCTGAAGGTTTCCCAACCTCTCAAAATAGCACCACCAGCTGAGGGCAAGTTCAAACATGTGATCCTGTATGGGAGACTTTACATTCAAATAGGAAGAGCTCTGTAAGACACCAAGTTACACTGGAGCAGGCAGTGATCTGAGGGTAAGATCTTGTTGCTCTTCTCCTGATCTGCGATCTTTTCCCTCAGTGACTCCATCCATTAAAAAGTCAGGACTGATCTGAACTTCCTGAAGGAAAAAGTTGCCATTGAAAATTAGTGTCATTAGCTATCTCACTGAAGAGTGCTTAGGGATCCTGCTTTGTATCAAAGTCACCTAGATTGTGTGCCTGGGAAACATGCTAAATGGCACCCAGTGAAGAGGTGTACTCATCTCTATTTAACTTTGTATATCTGGAATGTTGTCTTTTTGTCCCAGGTTAAGCCTTATGGCTCAAGGAAATAGCATTCTTCAGTACCAGTTCTGGGAAATGAGACTATAGGGCATCTTTAGATAATCCCTAGGGATGTGACATCTGTGATCTCTTAGCCCCAGGACATTCCATGCTTATTTAATCAGAGGACAGTGTGTCACCCACACAGAGCTTTAGTCCAATGTACATGAGAAAGCTCCAGGTTGGAAACGCTCTTGCATTCTATGTCTCATCTCCTCTGCCCCTAGTCCCTGGATACTTTCTCCAACTTAATGTGTCCTCCACAGAGTTTGAGTGACTGGACCAACTGTCTCAGCTCTGGGGCTTCTATCTCTGGGTTGCCTTTCCTTTCTTTGCAGTCGGTGTAAGATACCCACATATATGTCTTTTACTTTCCAAAACACACCTACATTGGGATCCTGAAAGATCCCTGGATGCTGAGGTGTATGTGGGGCTCTTCACTCCCTTCCAGTGCCTAAGGAAGTGTTTGACATGAGGGAAGCCCTCAATAAATATTTATTAAATGATTAGACACAAATTAAGTGACTTCATAATTGCTCTCTCAGAATGGGAGAAGAGTGACACTCTTATTAGAAAGGACGAATCTCATTTTTTCTTGTGTTGGGAAGTTGCTGATAGGAAGGGATCTTAGTTGCTCTAGGCAGATATGGCCACTGCTATGCACAGAAATTTTCCTACAATTAAGCATGTTCACCACAAACATAAAAGGGACAGTTATCAATTAGCATTTGAGCTAGCTGATTTTAACATTCTTTGCTAATGCTTAGAATCAAATATTTAATTCTTATTTAATCAGTATACTGTATGACTTAGAGTTCCCTACAAAATAAGGCCCTTTGCATTCAATGTTTTTGGATTTAAGAGCTACATTTAAACAATAATTAATTTACTAGCAACCCATTACATTAATAATAGCTATCTAATGCCTTAATAAAAAATCAACTTGAATGTCCCAGTCAATGAACAATTAAACTACATTAGACAATTCCCTATGATGCTAGGTACTCTATTATTTTCTTTCTTGTTTGTTTATATTTATTTTATTTTATATGTGCAAACAACTTGCCTGCATATATATATATATGCACTAAGTGCATACCTACTGCCCTCAGATGTCAGAAGAAGGCAACGAATTGCCTGCAACTGTAGTTATAGATGGTTGTGAGCTACCATAATTGCCTGGAATTGAACCCAGATACTCTGTAAGCACGAAAGGGCTCTAAATCACTGAGCCACCTCTCCAAGCTGAGATCATGGTTTCAAAGTTCCTAACATAACATCATCAGAAGTATTCAGAGTCAGATGATCATTAGGGTGGCTCGTACCTGGTTATATCCTGAAGTTTGAAAAGATGAGACAGAAATACAAATGAACACAAAACATTTGCCCAAGACAATGGGCCAGAGGGAAACTTTGCCTCTGCAACTTTAAAAATCTGCCTGCGTAATATTTTTTTCTTTAATTCTTTTTAAAGTGCCTGTCTTAATTGTAAATTTCAAAGATAAAAATAAGACTAGAATCATCAGGTAATAGGTTCTTGGGCTCTGCAAACATTAGTTTGATGATTTTTTTTCCAGCTGAGGCTTGAGGATTTTGTTCACAGACGACCGGCCTTGTTCACCCTCTCCAGCTGCTTTGACACATCCTTTAGAACAAGACAGAATTCTGAAGATCACACCAAACTCAAATAGTCCATCTAGTTATCAGTGACCCCCACCAAAGTCTCTGAGATTTAAAAGTTAAGAAGTTCAGACTTCTGCTGCCCTCATTTGGGAGGAGGGGTATGTGTCTTTTATTTAGAAGATGGAGTGAGATGGCAGTTGGCCCAGGTCAGTAACCTTTTTTTCTTTGTCCTGAGATGAATGCCAAAAGCTATTACCAGGAAAAGAGGAAAAACAAGTTTCTATTTGGCTTTTCACTGCTCCAGCAGTAAACAGCAGTGCAGGCTCAGGGGCCTTGTGAGTGAACAGGGTTTAATTTAATCTCCTCCCGGTTGTCTTGGTAAACATCCTTTCAGCTGTCCCCAGCTAAGCCATCTTCTCCTTTGCTAGGCTGATGCTTGGTTTTCAGCCAAGTGCCTGATGCTGGGTTCTCAGTGGATCTAACTCCTGCCTCTGACCTCTCCTGCCTCCACAGTCCCAGCTCACTCATGCTTGAGATATCTGGACCCTGGATGGTCCCTGACTTGGCATGTAAGTCTAATTCGATGGAACATAGAGACCTGCCATAGTGGAAAAACCTTGGCTTCAGGGAGACAGAGCAATCTAAGTTTGAGTCCCAGTCCCCCTGAGTATGCAATTGGGCTTTGGTTAGATATGTGATTTCATCTCAGAGTCCTCATTTCTTCTTCCAATGAAATGGGGCAAAATGTTCTAATCCAATGGCAGTTTTCTGCCTTGTAGAAAGTACCACATACTCCACACATGAGAACATAAAGCCTGAGTTGCCATTCCTCTGCTAGCCAGTGTTGTACACTGAAGAGGCAAAACATTTTCAAACATTACTGATGAGCTAAACTGAGGCCCAAAGGTGCTTACTGGGATGGCGAGGAGCTCAGAGCCTGGATAAAACAGTCTGGAGAAGGGAGCATGTTAGTGTCAATATAATCAGAAAGCCCAAACAATGGACTAAAAGGACTTCAAGTTTGGGGCAATCTCAAATCTAGAAGAAGGAGCCACCTCATAGTGGTACTGTTTTTAATCAATTATTGCATCAGTATTTATCAGATGCCTTCTGTGTGCCTGACTTTGCTTCTCAGCAAGGACAGATGACACCCTTCTCCAACATATAACCCAGCTGGAAAGACAGCCACTGGGTAAGTAATTATGTGACTGGCAATAAGCCAGAGAGTCCAGGGCCTTGTGTGAATTAGGAGCAGTGGTAGGAACTGGAGGAAGCTGGTGTCAACATGACTCAGAGAGGCATGGAATAAAATGATTGAGCCGTTTGAATGTTCTACAAAGTTCCAGTAGACAGGAACTAGGAGCATTGAAACCTAGAATTACTTGATCTTTAAACCATGCATCTAGAGAGTACATTTGCTTAGAGGTGAGACTTTTAAAAAAAAAATGTTCTTTACAGAGGCATTATATGTCCTGGTAATGACCATCCAAGGACTTCAGTGATAGCCCATGGAAATAGCTTGGTTAAAGAGATATTGCTCGTTGACTTGTACAATGTTTTATTTATTTGTTTCTGTTTTCAGTTAGAATTAGTTGTCAGATTTTAAAGTTAAGGAGATTAAACACTAGAGAGACTGACAGATATTCAGATATTCAGATAGAGAGAGAGACCAAAGAGTGTGAATAAATACATAGGTACTCACAAGTTTTTGCCATGTACTGTCCTGTGACACCTTGGGACTCTGCCAACAATCTATCACCTCCAGATTCAGAAACCAAAGCAAACCTTTTTCTTTATAGAGACATAAGAACAGGTCTCAATAAGAAGGCAGGATTACTCAGGCCTTCCTGACCTAAGAGCATTTTAGCTTTCTTTCTGGTTTCTCTTCAGCTTGCAGGGGGTTTATAGAATGAGCAGTAGTGTCATCTAACACCTGAGAGGGGTCTCTCTTCTGCCTCATTGAGACAGGCAGAAGAAGAGGAGAAGAAGAAAGAAGAAGAAGTGTGTGTGAGTCTGTTCATCCCTACCCACCCTGGAGATGCTCAGCCATAAGATAGGGAAACCCACTCTACTCTGAATGTGTGAGTGTGCAAGGATCCTGGAGTCTCCTTAGACTGCAAGTCCTGAACCTACTCTGTGACCTCTGCTAGTCCCCACTTCCAAAAGTGATCTAAGACTACCCTAAGAGAACAAGATTTCATGCTACTCCTAAGAGAGTAAGATTTCATGCTACTCCAGGGGCTTAGGAGCTGGCTTCCCCTCCTATGAAAAATGGCTTTGTCCTGGGTGCTTACTTTCATTGTCTCAGTGGCCCTCAGGTGAAGCCAAAATTACTGGCTTTTGTGTCTTATTTTTCTCACTGACTCCGCAGAAATGGAAGTTTCCTTGCTCTTGTTTTCATTTTGTACATCCAGTAGAGTACCTTATAAAACTGGAAAACTGGTGTTTCATTATCTGCTTCATAAGTCAAAAAATGAATGGGGAAAATGGGTAGATGTTGCATAGAATTTTACCTTGTTATAAACAGTAGTACTGTTACTGTAATTAGCTCATTGGCTAGGGTGCTTGTCAAGCATGTACAAATGCCTGTATTTATTTTCTAGCATGCCATAAATTAGGTTTTGTAGTACACACCTGTAATTCCAGCATGTGGAGTGAAGGTAGAGGTATCAGGAGCTCCAGGCATTCTTAGCTATCTAGTAGGATCAAGCTTTGGATACAAAAGCCCCTGTTTAAACAAACAAACAAACAAAAACAACAACAACAAAGTAGTTCTACTAGCCCTTGCTCAACAGTGAGAAAGACTGATTCCTACAGTACAGAATTCCCCATAGTCATGAGGTCCAGGCAGAGACTGGATAACTCTTTCAGTTGAAAGACCACAGGGAGAAATGAATTTAGATCTCCCAGAAGCAAGTCATAAAGAATAATCATCTTAAGGATGGAGTAAAAGTTATCATTTCACCTGCTCACTGAGAGGAGCTTCAGAAGTCAGGAATATGCTGTTTGAAAATGAAGGTTTAGATGTAAAACTTATCCCCCTGTCTCACAATAAAATCCAGCCATTTAAGAAAACTACTAAGGGGCTATGAAGAAGGTGATCCCCAGGACCCAAATAAAAGCCTGGAGCTGCAGTATATGCCTATCATTGCAGCACTGGAAGGAGGGACAGAAACAAGTGGATCTCTGTAACTGGTCTAGCCAGATGATGAACTCTTGATGCAATGAAAGATCTCTATACCCATGATGTACTCACACAGAGAGAGAATGGGGGGCATGGAAACAAAGGGACATGCACATATGTGTGCATTAAAACAATCAAACAAAACCCCACTAGCGTAATGGTGATGGAATAGAGAAACGTATAAAGCCAATTGTAGAGGAGATGACTTGGAGCTCTCTATTCTGGGTCCTGAATCTTTCTTTTTTCATGAACTAGACTTCTTGGCCCATTTAAAATGAGTAGGAAGACACAGACCTGCCTAATGGAGACTGTAAGAATTGAAAGTCAGAGAGGCAACTCAACACTTCAACAACTCCATGCTTTGGGAGGTAAAAACATGGACTAAAGAAAGGGCTACACCTTTCTCACACTGGAAATAAAAGAACCCATTCCTGTCAATGTCAAAGTAACCAAGAAGAACAGATAACCAGCCCATTGCTCCACACATATCAGACTCTGAACTGGAGCATGTAGATGGTGCCCTTGCCCGAAGCTAGTTGAAAACTAGAAAGGGTTAATCAACACATGCTGTGGTTATTTTCCTGCAGAAGGAAAGACACAATTGAAGCTTTTACTTTAAGACATAATAAAAGACACTGACATGCTGGGTAAGCATTGTTCCTGGCTGCGGCTATTCCAATTATTTTTTATGTTTTCTCTTTAAATGAGAAACACATCAGACAGTAACTCAAACATGTAGATACCTATTTATGCTTCAGAACAAACAGTTTAAGGGCATTATATACAGATGTCTAAATATTTAGAAAGTGTCTGTTTATGGGAGCAAAATGAAAAGTACCTGTTTTCATTTGAAAGATTTTATGTGAAATTTGCATGTAAAAAAGCCAGCCCCTATGGCAAAGGGTGTTAGAGATGAGAAGTGTGTGCGGGTGTGGAGTTTGAGAGGGAGTTCAGAGGGTGGAGCTGCCCTCAGCTGTCAAGGGTCCTGCACTGGCTCAAAGCTGGAGGGAACTGGTGAAGCAAAGCTGGGAGATGTTTTTCTTTAGGATGGAGCATAAATAAATGTCTTGAAGACATTGTTGTGCTTTAATAACCTAAAATGGGCTTCTGAACTCACAACTTTATCTTCTTATCAGTTACCCTTCTTAGCCCCACAGGGACATTTAAAGAAAAATGGGATTTTGGCTGCTTCAGAAAAGGGTTATAAACTGGGGGATGATTAGATTCCCTGGGGGTGCTTTGAACTCTCCCCAAGCTTGTGATGGTACCATGGAAGTTCAGAAGGAAGAGCTAAAAGACACATTTCTGACATAGAGAGTCTTTACCTCAACTCATGAAGACCATAGCACATGAAGGCATTTTGTTCGGGATTGCAAGGTCTCTAATGCCTGAGATGTTCTGTAATAGGCTGAGTCTACTAGAGGGATGTGAAGGTTTTGCTATATTGGAGTGTATGTCTGGTTTCTGAGAGAGAGAAAGAAAGAGAGAGAGAGAAAGAGAGAGAGAGAGAGAGAGAGAGAGAGAGAGAGAGAGAGAGAGAGAGGGAGAGAGAGAGATTGAGAATGGGAATGTATCTGTATGGGGTGATCACCTGTGTGTGGGTTTGTATGTATGTATGTATGTATGTATGTATGTTTGTATGTATTTATGTATGTATGTATACTTGTGGAGGCCAAAGGACAACTTTGTGTACAATTCATCAAGTCTTGTGTACTTATTTTATTTTACTTTACTTTGTTTTTCAGATGGAGTCTCTCACTGGCTTAGAATACCAACACACTAGGCTGGCTGGCTGTGAATGCCAAGGTCCTTCTGTCTCTACCTTCCTTGCACTAATATTACAAGCAAATACCACCATGCTGGGCTTTGTTTTTGTTTTTAACATGGTTCTGGGAGATGAACCCTCTTAAGCAACTGAGCGTTTCTTTAGCCCTCAGAGCAATTTCTTGAGAAAAGAAGAACTGTGGCTTGTTCTGTAAGAACAAAGAGCAGTTAGTTGAGAGAGTTGAGGGCTTGGGGGCCTTCTTACTTTTCCTGTCTCTTAGAATTTAGCCATGATGAGGGCTGTTCATTATAGCATTAGAGGGCCATGGGAAGTGCTAAGTTCCATCAAAGTGGTTTTAGGTCCCTACCTCACAACACTACAACAAGGCACATGTTTGAAGGGGCCCCAAAATAGCATAGCCGGCTTAGAGTCAGGGTCTGACTACAGGGCTTCTCCTATGGAATTAGGTAAAGAGACTGTTTATGAAGGCCTTTCTATCATCCTAGACAGTTGAGGCTCAAGGTTGTTCCTGGGGGCAGTATACATATAAATGGCTCAGTGTCCAGAAGCTCTGATGAATGGATGACTTGAGGATTTGGACTCTAGAACTTACAAGGTTGGATACTGATTTAGTTTGCTTTCTATCATTGTGATAAATAGCATGACCAAAAGCAACTTAGAGGAAGAAAGGGTTTATTTTATTTTCACTTCCAAGTGACAGTACATAATTAGGGGAAGTCAGTGCAAAAATTCAAGCAGAAGTAGAGGCAGGAACCATGGAGGAAAGCTGAATTTGGGCTTGTTCCTTGTGGCTTGTTCGGCTTACTTTCATAGGCAACCCAAGATCAAATCAAGGGAATGCCCCATAGGCAAGACCACGGGCCAGTTGGGTGGAGGCTATTCTTCAGTTAAGGTTCCCTCTTCTCAGATGTCTAATTTGTGTCAAGTTGACAAAAACAAGCTATTACAGTCATGCCCCTCGATGGGAACAGATCTATCCACAGAGCATGGTAGAAGTGACTGGACAAAGACAGGGATAATGGGAACATAGCAGAGGATTGAGGCTTGTGGGAAACTTTTGATGCTCTAAGGAGGACCTGGACTGAGAAGTGGCTCACTAGGCTCTGCTAGAGAAGCTACTATCAGAGAACGAAGAATCAAAGACAAGAATAAGAGCTTCAAGGATGAACAGTCTTAGGCTCTGTTCTTCATCCTAGAGAACGAGAGCCTTGAGGCTGGGTACATATCTGTCTATTCTGTTCATCTAGTATTCTTACAGTGATATACATGAAACAGGCCCTCTTCTTCTGGAATGTAGTCTCAACCTTCATGAAGCTGAGTGCTGAGTAGTGCTTCCGTCTCTAAATCTGAATAGGATATATGCCCTCAGTTATCTAGTCAGAGATCAGCTGAGGGCAGAAGAACTTCAGCATGTGGAGATGGAACTGGCAAGAATGTGGTGCCCTTCTCCAAGCCACTTTAAAAGAGAAGCCACCAGAGATTTGCACGAAACATTCTAGTCTTGGACTGTGAAGCACTCTACAGGAAGGCCTACCTCCAAATATGAGCTGGAGGTGACAGGAAGCAGAGGAGGTGGGGGAAACATGACAGAAGCCTCAAAAGCCTGAGGGGTAATACAAACCAACTTTCAGGCCAGACCTTCAGTGAGAGGTGAGTTGGGAAAGCTGTGGGATCCTGAACTCAGTACTGGGGAAATGACTCACTCATGAGGCAGGCAAGCAAGGCAAATGGCAGTAAGCCTCATTGGATTGGGTCCCAAAGGTGCTTAAAGACTTCCTGCCTTGCTCCAGATCTGGGGCAGGGCCAGGCCTGCAGGTGGGAGCAGCCCCAGCACAGCTGTGGGACACTCAGGATTTTTTTTCCTGTCTACTGAAGAACAGGCCACTTGTCTGTACATCACTGCCTGTAGAGAGATTGTTCAACTGACACTCACTCTCTTGTCCTTTTCCTTATACTCATGGAGATATAAGAATTTGCCTCATCTTATAGAGAATAGGCCGGTTAAACAGCCAATGGCTACCCTAAGAGACATGAACTCACAATATATTTGGATGAAGGAGCTTAGGGGACACAATCAAACCCAGATTTTCTGCAATTGTTGCAAGTGATGTTGACCTCTGAATAACATCTGTAGCCCTGGGAAAGGTTCATTTCAGCTGGCTTATTCAGAAACATTTGCCATGTGTAAGGGAACATAGTATTTATAGCTGGATTCATTAGTATGTGCCATATTTGTTTTAGTTAGGGGTTCTATTGCCATGAAGAGACACCATGGCCATGCAACTCTTATGAAGGAAAACATTTTATTGAGGCAGGCTTACAAGTTCAGAGGTTTAGTCCATTATTGTCATGTTAGGAAGCATGGAGGCATGCAGGTAGACATGGTACTGGAGAGGAGTTGAGAGTCCTACATCTGGATTGACAATAGCAGGAAGAAAAAGAGTGAGCCACTGATCCTGGTTTGAACTTCTGAAACCTCAAAGCCTACCCCCGAGTGACACACTTCCTACAACAAGGCCATATCTACTCCAACAAAGTCACTCCTCCAAACAGTGCCATTCCCTATGAGCCTATGGGGGCCATTTGCATTCAAACCACCATAACTTTGCTTCCAAAGCTGTTTCTGAAGGGTAGGAATCACAAGGACCATGTTTTACTTGTCTTTGTAACCTCATGTTTGAGTACAACTCTAGCTCAAAGCAAACACTTAGAATGTTTGTAGGATGGGTGAATGTCATCTTCTTTATCAAACTACCTTAAAGGATAGCCTAGAATTGAAGCAATGCTGTGAGGACTGTGAAAGGTATCCTGTTTTCTGGTTGAGCTAGGTTTAAGCCCCAGAGACCCAGCAGGTGTTCCTGCAAGGGAAGAAGGTGTTTGCCATGTCCCCAGACACCAGGCTCCTGACATGAGGCCTCAACTCCATAATTCTGTGGCCATCAGTCACATTGGGAAACACCCCAAATCCCTGGTAATTTGTCTGGACTCTACCCCCATAGTTAGCTGGCAACAGCCAGGTATGCTCTTCCCCACAGTTACCTGGCAAGAGCCAGGTAGGCCCGGCCCACTGTAAAAGGAGCTGCTTTCCTGCTCCTCCTTCTCTTACTCTCTTCACTCTTGCCTCTCTCTTGCCCTCTTGCTCCCCCTCTCTCTGCTTCCCTCCCCGCTCTTCCCACTTGACTATGGCCAGCCTCTACTTCTACTTCTCTAGTATCTCCCTCTCTCTGCCTTTCTCTGCCTCTACTACCTTCTTAGCTCCCCTTCCCTAACCTCAGGCCTGCCCTGAGAAAAGGGGGTATGGTTTCACCCATTACAACTCTTAGCCATGACAATAAATGCCTTAAAACTACGGACTGCCTCTTTTCATAGGGATCCGGCGTGCTGGAGCAATGGAGCAGGTCTTCCTCTAAAGAGCCACGTCTAATCTCCCGAGGGAACCCCCTCTGTGTTCCTAGCCATGGCTTCTACTACTGAGCAAGCCAGAGACACTCTACTCCCCGCGAGAACCAGCCAGAGCTCCTGCCATTTTCCATTAGGCCCTGGGCCAGAGTCAGCCCCTCAGGCCTCCACTGTGTTCTCAGCTCTTCCGCGGCATCCAGTGGGATCTGTGGTATCCAAGAGTCTGAGAACCTGTTGCCCTTGGCCTTTGTGCAGGCCTGGAGACCCTGGGCCAACTCTGGCAGTTCCGTGGGGACCCCAGATTTCTCTTCCCCACCCCTGAAGCAGGGTCCTGCAGCTTTTCACAGCCTGATGCCCACCCAGAAACTAGGGGTACTCTCAGTCAAACTTCCCACATCCTACCTCGCCCAGTGGCCCAAGCTCTGGGGCGGATACAGGATACCTCTTTTAATCCACTAGAGACCACACCTTTACCAGGACTGCTTATGTATAGTTCTATATGTGGCTAAATTTAGTAGGGAATACACATTTCTCTGCTTCCATGGACAGCTCCATTTAACGGTTAGTATGGTAATGACTGAAGTCTAGCAATCCAGGTTGGCACAAAAATGCTAGGCAAGGGAGCCCACAGTCTCAGTAACTAGGTGGCCCAAATCCTAGTTGCTATAGTTAAGGAGCCACTTGAGAATGAGAGCCAAGGACTGTCAGTAATGTAGCTTATTATGTTGGAGAGATAGCTCCTGGTTAAGAGCCCTTGATGTTTTAGGCAGAGGACCAGGATTCAAGTTCCAGCTCCCTCTTGGCACCTTACAATCACCCATAACTCCAAAGGGATCCAATGCCTTCTTCTGACTTCTGAAGGTACTAGGCACACACACGGTTCACAGACAGACATGAGAACAAAATACTCATATGCATAAAATAATAAATACACCTAAAAATTAATGGTGCTCATTTTAGCTGATTATCAATAAGAAACATGCATGTTTCTAATTATAATAACATGTTATCTCCTACAACCCTGGCTCAATCTTAATGCTTTATGTATTATTTTATTTCACTGGGTTCTTCCTCAGCCCAAAGTTATCAGCAGACACAAAGAGTGTATTGGTTCCTTCCACTGACGCCAGTTGCATTTTTCCATACTAGGTTGGTGGCAAATGAGGACAGAAGTGATGAAAGCAATGTGGATATACTCAAGTCCTGTGAGCACAGCTGACGAAGTCAGCAACATTGAGCAACTGCAGATGGAAGATCTGGCATGCACTGCAGAGTTTCAGCTCTTAAATATAATCTACTGCCAGGTCAGTGGACCCCCCAAATAACGGGGTCAAAAGAACAAAGAAGGCACCAAAACAATGAGTCTTCCGTGCCATTTTGTGTTCTAGAGTCTACCAATAGTCTAGTGAGGAGGAATATAGGGTCTCTTTCAGGAATTTACCAGGATCTCTGTCAGCTTAGAATACCCAAGATACAATCCACAAACTACAAGAAACTCAAGGAGAAGGAAGACCAAAGTGTGGATACTTTGATCCTTCTTAGAAGGGGGAAAAATACCCATGAAAGGAGTTGCAGAGACAAAGTATGGAGCAGAAACTAAAGGAAGGACAATCCAGAGACTGCCCCACCTGGAAATCCGTCCTATATTCAATCACAAAACCCAGACACTATTGTGGATGCCAGCAAGTGCTGACTGACAGGAACCTGATATTGCTGTCTCGTGAGAGGCTCTGCCAGTGCCCAACTAATACAGAAATAGAGGCTCACAGCCATTCATTGGACTGAGTACAGGGTCCCCAATGAAGGAGCTAGAGAAAAGACCCAAGGAGCTGAAGGGGTTTGCAGCTCCTTAGGACAAACAACAATATGAACTAACTAGTCCCCTCAGAGCTCCCAGGGACTAAACCACCAACCAAAGAGTATCACATAGTGGGACTCATGGCTCCAGCAGCATATGTAGCAGAGGATGGCCTAGTTGGTCATCAATGGGAGTTGATCCTTGGTCCTGTGAAGACTCTATGCCCCAGTGTAGGGGAATGCCAGGGCCAGGAAGCAGGAAAGGGTGGGTTCATGAGCAGATGGAGGGGGGAGGGAACAGGGATTTTTTTTCAGAGGGGAAACTGGGAAAGGAGATATCATTCAAAATGTAAATAAAGAAAATATCTAATAAAAAGAAAAAAGAAAGAAAAAGAAAAACTACATAGTTCCCTAGCCAGCCCAGGCTTTTTACTTTGAGAGGATGGTTTTCAGATGACATCCAATCTAAGGCCAAGATATAGCCAGGTACAAAGTTTTCATCTTTTAAGTTGGGATAGAAGATAGTGTTCAATTTTATTGGCAAAAATGTTAGACTGGGTGTTAGATCTATCTTATACCATATAATTTGCAATATGGTAATAGTTATGTTCAATTTATATTTTGAGAGAAAGTCTTTTTTCTTTTTTTTAAAATTAAACAGAAAGGGTGAAATGTTGCAGCATTTTCTCTGTCCAATCACATTAGATCAGTGGCAGGCCTGTGATTGGACAGGAATAGAGAGGCAGAGCTAGAAGTTTAGGAGTGAGACAGGTCAGAGGTTAGGGAGAGTGGAGAGAAATCAACATGGAGGCAGACGAACAGGAAGATGACCCAGACCCTGTGTGGTTTTAAACAGCCACAAGTAGCAGAGGTTTTCACAAGCTTACTCTCTTCACTCTTGCCTCCCTCTCTTGCCCTCTTGACCCCCCTCTCTTTGCTTCCCTTCCCCCTCTTTCCACATGACTATGGCCAACCTCTACTTCTCTACTCTCTGCCTTTCTCTGCCTCTACTACCTTCTTAGCTCCCTTTCCCTAACTTCAGGCCCGCCTGAGGTTAGAATAATTGGGTTAAAGCATTATCTTTATCATTTGGCTCTGAAATTATTATATTGGCATCTTGTAAATTGTGATCTGATTGATATATAAACCTGATTGGATAATTAAGCCTTAAGAGTCATGTTTCTACTGGGTAACTAGGCGCTAGGTGACTGATTGTGGGGTGTATGGGGCATTGCATGTAAGTGAGATGATCTTGCTAGCTGGGAGCGAACAGCAGGACAGTGTTGAGGCCAGTCTGTACCGGTACTACAGCTGGAACGTGGTCCAGTGGAGCAGGAGAGATTGAGGGGTGATCTTTTTTAATATTTCCCACAACATGAAGCAATAGTACTCATCCTTCCTAATGTTAGCTATGACCCTATAATAGAGTTCCTCGTATGATGATGACCCCCAATCATAAAATTATTTCATTGCTACTTCTTAGCTGTAATTTTGTTCCTGCTACGAATCATAATGTAAATATTCGATTGGCAGGGTATCTGATATTGTGACTACTGTGAGAAGGTCACTCGACACCAATGTGGTCTCCACCCACAGATTGAGAGCCACTCTTCTAGAGATTCAAACCTTCCAGACTAGTGAGAGAAGTCCACCCCCTTCTTATCACCCAGGGTCCCTGCTGAGTCTTGGTCCCCACCCCTCAAGCTCTGGCCCTCCCTCCATATTGTTCTCCATCACTATTCCGTTCTCTTGACATACTTGAACCACAGAGGTTCCCCAAAAGCTCTGATCCCTAAATAGTTCTTTTCCCAAGGGGACACTGTGTGCTGGCTCAGGGCTGTAGGTCTGATTCTTCCACCTGTTCCAAACATCTTTACAAGATACACTCGGAGAAATGGATGGTGAAGTACCCAAAGTGCTGGAGAATTTTGTGAAATGTTGTGTGTGCTCTCAGGCAAAGTACTCCAGTTTTCTGGGTCTCAGCTTTCCCTTTTTAGAACTGAGCAGCTGGAGGAGTTATTTCTAAGGTCCTCAGCGGCTGGCAAATGTGGCCCTGCCTTCTTCTTGTCAGTTCTCTGAACCATTCTTTGAAGATCATTTTCCCAGGAGCAAAATGCTCCCGGCAGGGAGAATGTGTCAGGTTTGTGTTCCTCATGGGTATCTTTAGAGACAGCATAGAACACATGAAACTATGTGGAATGAATGAGAACAGACATAGCAGTGGGGTTCACTACTGCCTTGGAAGATAAAGAGGACCACTGGAAGGGGTCTGCATTCGTGGGGGAGAGATGGGGAATCAGGGAGGTAGAGATGTCTTGATTACCACCGGGTCTCAGATCCTGACTCTTCAGATTCCAGTGGACTTCAGGTGAGATTTGAGTAGGGCTGAATCTCAAAGATTAAATCGATAACTGAGGGTATAGCCCAGTTGGTGCTTGCCTAGCATGCACCAAGCCTTGGGTTCTATCCCCAGCATCCCATACATGAGGTGTGGTGAGTGCATGCTTGTCATCTGTGTACTGGAAGGATGAGAAGCTCAAGGTCTTCCTCTGCTACATACTGAGTTTGGGGACAGTCTAAGATTCATGAGACCCTGTCTCACCAGAACAGAGAGACTACATAGCAGGGACTACAAAGCAGAAAGGAAAGAAAGGCTGCCACCTGAAACTTTTGTCTTTGCAGTGCCTACTATGAGAGGTCTCTTTAAATGTTAATATAAGATTCAAGTGAGTACATCACTTTTATAAAATCATTTTAATTTCACTTCATGTGCATATGTATATGCATGCATGTGTCTGTGCGTGCACAGAGGCTGGGGAAAGCATCTGTATCCTTATCTATCACTCTCTACCTTATTCTTTTTGATGTAGTGTCTCTCAGTCTTTCTCTAGACTTGGAGCTCATATGATTTTGGATAGGTTGGCATCCATCAAGTGATTGGTCATTGGATCAGAAATCCATCCAGATATAGTCTAGACCCCATCTATCCATCTATCTTGTTATATGAACAATGGAATCTATGCTCAGATAGTCATGCTTATACAATAAGGATTCTTAACTCACTTAGCTGTCTCTTCAGTCCCTTATAAAGTCATTTTGAAGACTTTATCCAGAAAGAGCTGATGTACAGGCTCACACATTGACTATACAGAATGAATTGTTTCTTATTTTAAATATTATTTAAACATCTAGAAGTATTTATGTACAGAGCTGGAGGCCCGACTTCCATTCTATTCTTACAATTGTAATCCTATTCACAGATTCATGGTTGCTATAAGTCTACCAACCATTTCTTCAAAGAATTTCAAGACAGGAACAATTGCAACTCAACTTTGCAATTAAAAGTTGCATATGCTGGAACACAGAAGTAGAGGATATGAAAAGGCCTCAGGAAGACCTTACCAACTTTCTATTATGTGCCAGACCCTTACTCAGAACTTTGGTCCTTAAACCTCAGATCTGCTAGGTGGGTTTGTTACTGAAGTTGTTAGGGTCAGAGCCTAGGCTCTAGCACCTCTAATAAGCTAGTCTTGGCCACCTATCCTCAACTGGCCAGCTACAAGTAGTTGTGAACATCCTCTCTCGTCTCTCCTGCAAGGTGTTCTGACAAGTCAGAAATGTGCCTCTTAGGAGACAAAATTCCCTCGGGCTGGTACAGGCTTCAATTCTTTCCTTCTCTGAGCATGAGATTGCAGAGGAAATTATAGTTCCCTGGGGACCACCATCTCTTGTCTGTGGTAGGGTTGGGAAGGGGCACACAAGTGTTTCTTTAGATTATCTTCCTTTCTGTCAGTACGGTTCAGGGAACTCTTGGGAAGGAAAGAAACTGTGCCATCTCAATATGCAGTATCATCTAATTCTCCATAGCACACATTGACAGAGAGGCTAGAGAACCCAGGCCTAGGATGCCTTAGATGGGACAAAGCCAGTGTGAGTGCCCACTTAAGGCCCCATTCTACCCAGCTCTGTAGAGGAAGTGACTGTAAGCAGTAAAGAAACAGATCCTCTGGTCCAGGATTCTTTTTATCACCCAGCCTTTGGTTTGGGGAGGACAAAATGAGGCCTTTTCCTCAAGTATGCACAATTCATAGGCTCAACTTTACTCCCTTTCCTGCCTCTGTTGCTTGTTTTTTTTTTAAAATATATCTTATTTTCTTTTTGTTTCATGTAATGAGTGTTTTGTCTTCATGTGTGTATTATATGTATGCAGTGCCTGTGAAGTCCAGAAAAGGACTTCACATCCCCTTAAATTAGAGTTAACAATGATATGAGTTGCCATGTGGACACTGGGAACCAAGCCTGGGTCCTCTGGAAGAGCAGCAGGTACTCTCTTTTTTAAAATTTTATTTTAGTATTTTTGTGAATAGTGTTTGTATGTCTGTGTACCACATGTATACCTGGTGCTCACAGAGGTCAGAAGAGAACATGGGCTCCCCTGTCTAGAAGTACAGATGGTAGTGAACCTGGGTCCTCTGGAAGAGCAGCAACTGCAGCAACCCCTAATCCACCTCTCCAAACTCTTTTGATACTGCTATTTGTGCACCAGCTTCTACAGTCTCTATGGCTTTTCATGTATCTATTAAAAATGTCTTCCCTACACAGACCTGCATTCTCCTGTGAGAATGGACCAAGTCCAATCTGTGCTGGCCCCCTCAGTGCCTGAATGACTAAATCAACAAGAATGATAAAATAAGCAAATCCATCCCAGTGGACAGCTTCCTGCAGGCATCACAAGCGAGTCTGCTTACCTGTCTCCTGGTGCCTCCTGTATATGAGAACCCCAGAGTACCACTGTGATAATTCATTACAGTTGGGATCGGCTGGCGCATCAGAGAAAACAGAAGCATCTTCCTTTCTCACAAGAGATTTTGGAAGGAAAGACAAGCAGAGTCTGCTACGTATTGCCCAGGATGGCTACTCTAGTTCCAGCCATCATATCTGCATGCCACCCTGCAGGAAGGAAGAAAGGATGATAAAGATATGTTAGTGATTCTTAAGAATGTTGCTTCAAGTTGTATATTCCAATACAGGTAAACGTTAATGATCAGAACTCTATCAAATGGCCACAGCTGACAGCAAAGAGGCTGTAAAATGTTGTCTTCATTCTTGGTAACCATGTAAGCTACAGGATCTCAATCTCCATGGACATGTGTTGATTGAGAACAACACTGTCTTCTGTAGGGATGGCTGAAAGTGCTTGCCTTAGCTTTGCTAAGGAAATGCTGGATCAAGTCAGGAATTGAGGAAGATTAATGTGGTGGCTGGACAGAGGAAGGGATTAGAGACAGAGAGATTGGCCATAAGGAGGCTAGCGGGGGGGGAGGGGCTGAATAAGTCCAGACATGGGAGAAGAGCAGCAGAGGTGGCTGAAGGGAGGATATGGATCAGTAACTCAATGGGGTATTACAATATACAGTGTGTGACCAACTCTACCTTCCAGAGTATTTACCCAAACTACTCTGAGTCAGCACATCACAGAGACACTTGCTGATCAGTGTTTATTGCAGCCCAAGTCACAACAGTGAAGTCATAAATCCAACATGGGTGTCCAAACACAGAGGAAGGATAAAGAAAATGTGGCCAATATGCACAATGAAATGTTTTTTTTTTTCATCTGTAAAGAATGAAGCTACGTCATTTACAGGAAAATGGGTACATACAACTGGACATAATCTTAAAGTTTAAAAAAATTATTTGTGTGTATGTGTTTGTGTGTATATGCAATGTTGTTCAGTTGAGCACTGGGGCCTGAGGAGGGCATTAGAGCCCTCTAGATCCTGAGGTGCTGCTATTACAATCAGTTGTGAACCACCCGATATGGATACTGGGAACTAAACTCAGGTCCCGTAGAAGGGTAGAAAAGTGATCTGAGGTGCTGAGCTGCTTCTCCCTTCTCTGGAGATAGTCAAGTGAGTCAGGTCAGTCTACGAAAGAGAAATACATCTCTTCTCTCATTTTTGGGTTCTAGATATCAGGGATGCACAATGTCATATACATCTTTATGACAGGAAAGTAGATAAAAATGGACTGAAAATCAGAGGCGACTAATGGGGGTGGGGGAAGAAGAGGGCATATGAGATACAGGGACAAAGTACTCAAAGCACACCACATACTTTCATGAAAATGGACTTATGTGGCCCTGTATCATAGAAGAAAATAAATGAATATTTTAGTATAAGAAGGCGTCTAGCTTCAGTCCTGTTTCTGAGTGGGGATTGAGGTCTGTCCCTAGTTGTTTGGGAGGATTGAGGAAGACATCATCATTTGACCTAGGGAGGTGAATACTGACGGTGCTGATGGTCATTGGGTCCTTTGAAGAGTTGGACTTCTCTGGGAAAGAAAGTCCAAAGCTTGGGACTTCCTCTGGGAAGGAAATTTTAAGGAAGTGGGCAGCAGGCACTACTGGAAAGGGTGAAGTAGAGCAAGAAACTGTGAGGGTGTCAGATGTCTGTCCTGTCCTGGCAGGAAGTGTGGTCACAGCCCTGTCCATGGTGTACTCATTGTCTTCTATGGTCACAGCCCTGCCCATGGTGTACTCATTGTCTTCTATGCTGCCAACCAATATTCCAAAGAGTTTCCAGACAGAAGCAGTTTCTTTAATTAAAGGGAACAGCTCTGCGAGTATTGGGAGTCCTGCTGTTACTGCTGGAGTTGTATGTGTGTTTGTGTGTGTGTGTGTGGGTGGGTGGGGGTGATGCTCTATAAATTCCCGGCCAAGACTCAGACTCAGAGGGAGGTGCTAAGGGAGACTAAGGAGGGGCTGCCACGTGCCAGCTGGATGTGCCAAGCAGTGGAGCCCCAGGCCTGGGGTTCTGCCATGTGTTTATTTGGTTTGGCTGATGTAAAACACACACAGACAACGCACACATAGACTCACAGCCTCAGGGCCTCTGTGCAGAGCCCACATTCAGTCCTCCACTAAAATCAGAAACAGCACAGTACAAAAAAATGTAGCTAAAACATCAACCATGTAGCACTAGTTTAATCACTGAATCATTCATTCATTCATTCACTCATACATTCATTCACACACTCACTCATTTAGCAAGTGAATGTCAGGCCCCACACAAGGCAGAGGCTAGAAATGAATGAAACAGGATTCAGCAGGAATTCACAGACAGGGTTAGGGAGAGAAGGAGGATAGAAGTCATTGAAGGATAGATAGAGTCATTCATGATAACAGTCTGTCTATGCTCTGGTCATTTCCTGCCTTAAAGTCATTCAGAGGTCTTGCTCATCTCCATCCAGGCTTTATAACTGCATATTCAGAACTCCAGCATGCTCCAATTTCAGGAGGCTCCAGGCTGTTCTGGGATCACCCCTGTCTGATCTGATTCCCATCTCTCTTCTTTGGAGAAGGTATCCCTCTGTTGCCTGCTTCTTCCTGTTCACCCTCAGGGTCTAGGGTAATGACTCCTGGCAACTCTCATCTGGGTGCTCCCTGTGTTTTTTAAAGCCTTGATTCTTGGTGCCATCTACCTGGTACTCCTACACTTTACCTGTCCACCCCTCCCCTTGTTTTGTAAGAACTCTAGCAGAGGCTAATCTGGTCCGCATCTTTCTCCTGGCAAGCTAATCAATGGATGGCCAGAAATGCTCCTAACAAATGCCTTTGCAAATGAATGAGTATCATTTAGTGACACTATGGGTGGCCTCAGTATTACACAATTAAAATGCACTGGGAATATGGAGTAAGATTATACTAGAATTGAAATCCTGACCTCAGGCACCCCAAACTAGCCACTTCCCACTCCAAGCCTCAGTATATTCTATAGCATAACCCAGTGGTAGTCCATGAGTATCACCTACATGGGGAGGCTTTCCTTCATGAATGCTTATCTTTCTTTAATGAGCCTGGAGCCTTTCTTTGATAGCTTTGCAAGAAGACAAAGCCCTGCTCTAAGAACTGAGTATGCATTCAAAGAGGAAAGAGTATCACTGACGTCAGATTCTTGGGAGGTACCCCTCATTCAAGTGTTCTTGGCTGTCTCTGCATTAGCTATATCCCCTAAACACTGTAAAGTAGTAATAAAAATAGACTAGGGAACCAGATAGCACAGGTTCAAACCCTGTGGTTCTTGAGTTGGAATTCTTACACTTCTTGGAGGCCTTAAGTAGTGTGCTTATCCTCTCTCTCTCTCTCTCTCTCTCTCTCTCTCTCTCTCTCTCTCTCTCTCTCTCTCTCTCTTGATTTTGATAGAATGCCATGGCATAGGTATGAGATATGATTTACTTTGTCTCAGAAAGGAGCGGAATGGCTCTCTACCCACCTGTTATAAGGCCAGACTCCAGTGTACCCATACCATGTCCTTTGCAGTGGGGAATATGAGAAGCCATCAGTGTGTTATATGAACCTAGCACCCTCATCTTCTCCTTGTAGATCACACTATGTACATGTGGGTACCACTTTTCCCAGAAAAAATAACTACCAGACTGCTTTGGGGGCCTCTTCTGGCCTCTACACCTAAAAATAGCCTTTAATCGTCAAGTTATACCCGGGGTGACTGTGAGGCTGGGAATAGAACTTGGTACCCAGATATGAACTTGTAAAGCTACTCATTTTATAGGACCCAAATAGGGGTAGGAGTAACAAAAGCAGATCTTGGAGACTGGGAACAGGAAGTGGGGTCTACCCTAACCACTCTACCCAACCCCATAGAGCAGGATAGTGAAAATCCCACATTCTGATGTAGCTTCTCAGTCAAAAGCATGATATACTTGACAATAGAGAGGGGTACAAATAGACCATTTATCAGTTAGCTTTCCATATGTGTCACTTCTAAATAGATCATGGTGTCTGGGTCTCTGTATTAGTAAGCTTGCTTAGTCCATCTGGGCTACTGTAACAAATCACTTTATATGGAGTGATGCATAAACAATAGAAATGTATTGCTCAAGCATCTGCCTGATTCAGTTTCTGGTGAAGGCTCTTGCTAGCCTGCAAATGGTTCCTTTCTTGCTATGTCCTCCCAGAAAGAAAGGTTGGGAAGTTGAGTTTTTGCTCAAGAATACTAACATTAGTGTACTTGTTCAGCCTCTCTGCCAACCAACCCAAATATTGTCACCTCTGAGTTTAGGGCTTCAAGATGAAAATTTTGGATTATGTAATTGCTCACTATCCCTTGGTGCATGAGTGCGCACACACACACACACACACACACACACACACACACATACGTGCGCACATGTGTGTGTGTGTGTGTGTGTCTCTGGAAACAGTGCCTCTCATTGAACCTGGAGCCCACCGATTTGACAAGGCTGGCTGGCCAATGAGTTTCACAAATCTCCTTGTCTTCATCTAGTCCCCTTTCCAACCTAATAATAATGTTACTACTGACACACCATCATGTCAGGCCTTCATGCTAAGGATCTGAATTCATATCAGCCAAGGCACACTTCTAGCATGTTTTAGGGGATATATATATATATATATATATATATATATATATATATATATATGAATGAATAAATAAATAGCAAGAACAGGGCTGTGGAAATGGTCCAGTTAGTAAAGAGATTGCTGTGAAAGATTGTCCCCACCCCTATTCTTACTTTTTTTTAAAATGTTTTTTAGCCCCAAACAGATTAGAGGTAGGGCTAGAAATCTAGGAGTGCAGGGGGATTTGTTTACTATGGAGTGATCCAGAATCAGGGAGAAAAGAGAGTTGGCAGCATCCACTTTCCCAAGTCCCCTCCCCTTCTTCACTTTGATAACTGCTCTAAGACCTGGTTTCTCTTTGCAGATGATACATAAAGCTGTAGCTTGGCCATAGAGATTCAGAGAGGTTCAGCTTCTCTCTGATCAGACACATTCAGAGCCTTAAATCACGCCCTGACTCACCTTTCACTTTACCTCATTCTGCTGGGAGGTTCCTCAGAGCGCTGGCTTGTTCTTCCAGAGTGTCAGGTCTTTAACTCCGGCCTTGGGCTTGCTCTCTGGTGCACACAGAATGAAGCCACCCCTCTGCTCCTTCCTAGCTATGACTTTGTAGCAGGCTGCTTTGCCTTGCTCTGCCTTAGGCGTTTCTTTGTAAAGTGAGGATAAATGATGTAGCCCCTACACAGGCTTACCGTGAAGACTAACAAGAGCTAATGTACGTCAGTTTACTGCCCTAAAACCATTAGCTTTTACTATTGCTCCTCTTTTTCAAGGGCACTATATTAATCTACTGAGGCTGCCAGAGCAACACACCAGTAACTGAGTGCTGCAAACAAGAGAAATTAAGTTCTTATCATGGAGCCTGGAAGTTCACAATGCAGGGTGGGCAGACTGGGTGACTGCTGCAGCCTCCGTGGCTTGTTTGTGGCTGTCACATGGCCCTTTTTCTGTGTCCCAGTAGCTTTTTTTTTTCCTTTTGTTTCTTTTTAAGACAGGTTTTTTTCCCTGTATCCCTGACTGTTTTGGAACTCTCTCTATAGACCAGGCTAGCCTCAAACTCACAGAGATCCTCCTGCCTCTGCCTCCCAAGTGCTAGGATTTGAGGTGTGTGCCACCAACACCTGACTCAGTATCTATTTTTGTATCCAAAATTTTTCTTCTTATCAAGACATCTGTCAGAGTGGGTTAGCGTCTACTCCAATGACACTTTGGGCTTACTCTTTATAAAATGCCCCATCTCCAAATGTAGCTACATTCTGTGGGATTGGGCCTTAGGACCTAAACAGATGCGTTTTGAAGAAGCACACAATTCAGCCCATGACAAAAATTCCCAAGTGTGATCTTACTGTAAGGTAAACACTATAGTTACATCCTAGCCAAGGGTTCAGTCCTGAAAAAACCAGGACGTCCAATCAGTTCTTCCACAGTCTAGCCTATGTTACAGTGTAGAAAGATAAAACTTATATGTTCAAACTACAATGGTTTCACTAGCATTTTTAATTTTTAAGTTTTTTTTTTTTACCTCAAGAGGGGACAAAAGTAATATATGATCAATAAAAGTTGCAGTTCCATTTTTATAATGTGGTGTTTTATATAGCTTAATTTAATTACAATTCCCTATCAGCCCCATAATCAAGGAGGCATAACCAACACAGCAACAAATGTTGCTAAGCTGCAATCCTCAATAAACAATGGGTTTATCTATACTGTCAAGGTTAATTCTAATTATCTCTAAGACATAGTCAAGAGTCACCTGAGAAGAAGGAGTCTCAATTGAGGAACTGCCCAGATCAGATCAGTCTGTAGAGCTGTTAGTATGTTGTTTTGATTGTTGATTGAGGTTCAAGGGCCTAGCCCATGTGGGTGATGCTATTCCTTGGGCAAGTGGTTGTACTTGGATTATACCTGGGTTGTACAAGGACACTGGTTGATCTTTGGACAGTGCAGGTAGGGAGCCAGGAAGGCATGTTCATCTGTGGTTCCTGCCTCTACTCTTGCTTGCTTGAGTTCCTGCCCTGACTTTCCTGAGTTATGAACTGTGACCTAAAAGTATCAGATAACCCCTTCCTCCCCTAAGTTGCTTTGGATTGTGATGTTTACAACAACAACAGAAAAATGGCTAGAATATCCATACAAGCCCCAGTGTAGGTGAAGGAAAACTTGTATGCACTTATGGTGCTACACGTTCTCCTGATGTCTGATATTTATCAGCTTGCCAGATGCACACTTCAGCCTCGTGGGCTACACAGTACTAAAAATAATATTTCATTTAAAACATATAAGAAAAATGTCTGTGTTAGGTGGCCCTACTTGTCTTTCCTCTATTTCTTTCATTACTATGTGCTTCCTAGACCAATTGGAGGGAATACTAGTACAGATCTGGATCCATTTGCCAAGGGCATAGGTAAGAGGCAATTAACCATCATATATCCTCAAATGAGTCCTGAACTATCTCTATACTAATGAGAATTAAATAAATTAAGCAGACAATCACACTTATATGTAAGTGGGGGTGCTAGGTATCCCAGAGGCTAGACCTCAGAGCAATTGGCTGTGTCTGAAAACAAGAGAGAGGGAAAGATAAAAACAGGGAGAGATTCGAGCTGGAAACAGGAGAAATGCAGGCTGAAAACAGGGAGAGATGCAGGCTGTTTGATGATCTGCTCCGAAAGGCAAGGAGGAAACCATTGATTAGTGAGCTTTGTTTGATCTGTTCAAGGATCAAAGGGACAAACACCATGAGCTAAGATGAAAGATGACGTGGAAACCCTGTCCCCCAGCCTGCTGGGATGCCATGCTGCTGAGGGCTTATGAATCAAGATGGAAGACACTCACAGCAAGTGGGAAGAACTGCAAGCCCATCTTTCCCTCAGCCTGAACTCTGATGCTTCCCTGACCCACTGCCTATAAGAAGAGCCTCTATTTATCCTTATAGCCCTCTCAGGGTTCAGGGAACTCAAGGTTAGAAGGGGACCCAGGGATAAAGCAGCAGCTCTTTGGCTTAGAAGCACATGGACATGACCATCAGCTTACATGTGATGTATGCTATGACTGGGCTGAGCTTGGGGAACTGAAACATGGCATTGGGAAACCATTAAACTCCTCTGAGAGAGTACAGGGGACTTCTCAGCCCAGGCCTCAGAAAATGTACTGCTAGGAGGAGATTTCTGGTTCTGATTTGGATGGAAAGAACTCTATCCATGAAGCCAAGGAAGAGCAAGAGGCACTGGACAATTAATAGGATTTCCAACCTGTGTCATCCCTTTGGGTACCAGTGGCATCTGGTAAGATAACCATGGGGGTATTCCATCTCTAACAGAACAAGGACAAAGAGTTCACAATGAAGTCATATAGTTGGCATATGGAAGGAACAGGGTGCAAATTCACCTGTGCACTCTTGAAAACCTGGATTCTTACTAATTGTCATATCCATATTCTAGAGAGCTCCCTGTAATCCCTTGGGTAGACTGCTGGAAACTGAGATAGACTGATCAGTTAACACCCTGTTGCAGTGGTTTTATGGAGCCAGTGTGATTTCCCCACCCACCAGTTTGTCTTTTAGGAACTTGAGAAGCCCATTGTTGAAAGGAATATAACCTTGGTTCAGGGTGCATTACTTTTCCTACTGCTGTAACACAACACCTAACAGGAACAGAACAGAGGAAAGATTTATCCTGGCTTACAGTGTTAGAGGGATTTTGATTCTTCATGGCAGGGGAAGCATGCTGGCAGAGGCCCCTCTGTGGAGGCTGAAATACCTGGTAGTGCCTAATCTCAAGGCATAGACCAGAAGCAGAGAAATCTAGACTGGAAACCAAAAATCTGGCCCCTAGTGAAGTATGACTATGACCACCAACTAGGCCCTACCTCCTAAAGGCTTCAAATAGGGTCTCAAGTTCCAGCATTCAAGCATGAGCCTTTAGGGATATATTTCTGATCCAAAGAATAACATGGGAGTCTGTTTCTTTTTCCTCCTCCCCATGGTAGCATCATGTATGAGGGCTCTATGTATGGAGGGCTACATTACATAAAGCTATGGGATAGAGTGGATATGATGGCAGCTGAGGAAAGGAGGATGTGCGTGGACAGCCAGAGTACTAGCAGGCCTCAGTTTATTGGTTTCCACAGACCATCTTATGGATTTTGCACTTTCTAAATATTAAAGTGTGTTCAACCTATAGCATGCAGGAGGGTCCACAGAGAACTATGCATTTGGCCCACACAAAACTGTAAACTCGCTCAAAACATGGGATTCTTTTTTAAATCCTTTTGGGGAGGCACTTAACCCAATGCATGTTTCTTGAGCAGAAACTTTGTAGATGACAATGTTGGGTCACAATGTCAAAAGACTGGACACACACCTGGCATGACTCTATACTTTGGGAACCTTCCAGACTCTGTGGTAAATCCAGTGGCTTTGAAACCTTATAGCCAGATGTCCCAAGTGACTACAATTAATCTTCCTGTTCCCATTACGGTGGGTTAGAGGAGAATTCCTATTATGATTGGCCAAAGCAGAAGAGGAGAAGTGGGGCACATAAGCATCTCTCTGCCTTCCCAGAGCTTATAACTAACCTTGAGATGTCACTCTGTCTCAGCCCCTGGCCTTAGCCTAGGAGGACAGGGCACAGATCCATCTTAGAGACATACATTTGTATTAGTTACCTTTCTATTGTGACAAAACAACAAAATCAAGGCAACTTATGGACGGAAGGATTTATTTGGGTTTATGGTTCTAGAGTGTTAGAGTCCATGCCGGTGGGATCACCATGGCAGCAAGCAGCAGGTATGGTGGCAGAAACAGAAAGCTGAGAACTCGCATCCTGAATTTGGAAATTCCAAATGGAAAAAGGATGAGAGGCTTTTCATCTTAGAGCCCACCTGCAGTGACCTACTTCTTCCACGAAGGCCTCACCACCCTAAGAGCACCACTGCCTAGGGGCCAAGTATGTATGTGCTTGAGAATATTGGGAACATTTTTTCATTCAGACTACACCTGCTAACACACACACACACACACACACACACACACACACACACACACACACACACATCTATCTACTCTGGGAACGTTCTCTTGGATTCTGCCAAAGTCTCCAAGCTCTGATAATTTTTAAACAGCTCTTCCTAGTTTCTCTCTGTGTTAATCTGTAACTCGTGTTTTGCTAGATGCTTGTAGCAGAGTTATAACACTAGCAGTCAGAAGCACATTTAGTCACATTGGATAGATATAAATAGGAAGTTAGTATATGTTAGTATATGCTATTATTGCTATGAAGAATTAACGGCAATAAAATGACTGAGGAAGACCTCTCAGGTAAAGAAGGGTTTGGAAAAAAACCAAATATGATTAAAGAGCAATCCCCAAGTGTCCAAGAAAGAGGGGCTGACATTTACCTGAGTCTGGAGCATACCCTTTGTGTTCAAGGAACCACAAGAGAGACAGTGGCACAGAATGGATGAGGAATTAGGGAGGAGGAGGCAAGAGATGACATCACAGAGCAAGGAGATGCCAGGCCATATAGCAGCAGGCACAGAATTGGGGATTCTTTCTTAATAACACAGGAAGATACCCAAAGATTCTGAGCAAAGAAACATCATGTATAAATTCTGTTTTGGTAAGCTTGCCTTCCTTCCTGTATGGTACATAGAATGTGGAGATCCAGAGCCAAACCTGGTTACCAAGTTGGAAACTGTTGGTGATGGACCAGGTGGCAATGTAGCTCCTACTGAGTGGTAGCCATGGAGTTGAGGAGAGACAAGGAGATCTGGGATATACCATCAAATACACTCTCTGATGCTGCATTATGATGGGTAAAGTTAAAAATGTGGGTTCAGGAGGATTATTGGAGGCCCTCAATTGTACTCTAATGTGGTCATTACAGAAGCCTCAGCTGATTCTGCAGGAATTTAGAGTTGGGATAATCTTTTATTACTATCCAGTGGAGCCAAGAGAGCAAAACGTTTGTATATTAACAATAGCCTGCTATTATAAGCATCTGCCCCAGGGAGGAGACATCACCATAGTGGAGGGTTGCCTTCTAAAGAGGTTCTGACTTGACCTGTCAGCCACCATGGCTTGCAGCAGCCCCAGCTCTGATGGTACACTTGATGGTATATGCCACTACCCTCTGCAAATGCTCATTTTGTCTCTTTTGGAATGGGTCTCAAGAAGAGGAACTTGAGCTGGTTTTAAGAAAATTTTTTGCTAACTTTCTCAGTCATGTTATTTTGATCATGAATCAGGAGGTGCTTGGCCAAAACCTGAATTCAATTATGAAAGGTTCTTAGTTAAATTCATCAGTTAAATCTTAAACTGAATGGAATTCTAATATTAATCGTTTTTTAAAGTGTTTTCAACTTCCCAATTATAATCAATTCCTCTGATTTACAGCTAGGTCCTTATGCTTTAAAAAATAAAGATCCTTTTTGACTCAGAACATGTAACTATTTTCTGAGGTAAAGACGATATTTCTGTTGGTTGAAATTTCTGGAAACCAGATATCCCTCAATGAACAGGAGTCTAAGGTGCTGAGAGTTTTATAGCTGCTGTTGGCAGAAAGCCCCTTCCAAGAGCTGACATAAATCCTGTTTGGTATAGTTTTGGACATCACAGTTAGATTTTTCTACAGAGAACTTGGAGAATGGCTGACATTAGATGTGGATTACAGGCAATTTCTGCACTTAGGAACTATTGTTGAATCACGAATCTTTGCTTCAAGGAGAATGCTGAAGGTGGAAAACGCTAAAAGATGGCAGAGGCTGCTACAGAATATATGCTTAGTATACACACATCCAAAAAGGAATTCACCAAGCAGCAATGGGGGTGGAGGAGTGGGTATAAGTGACACATCCCATATGCTAGACACATTAACCAATTTTTCTCCTCCCCCTGCTACCCAGAAATCACAGACAACCTAGCTATAAGCACATACTGTGGACTACTTATTAGCTATATGCCAATGACAGTCCCCTGTCTCTAAAACCTTATAGATCTTAAAAATCTCTTTGGAAAGCTCTCTATGCTACCTGTCTGTGACATTAAGAATTATTTGCATAAATCTCTTGCCCAAAGGGACCATCCTCTTCAGTACCCCTGGTAGACTCCCAATCTAAGACCTTACAATTAGCAAACAATCAAGTATGTGTGCCTAATTACTTATGTGTTCATGTCTCAAGTGAATAGTGGGTTATGTGTATATATGCACACACATGTGTGATGACTGTAAGGGAAAATGTGTTATAGTGTGTCTGCATGAGAATTTGTATGAGAGGGATGTGGTCATAATCACATATACCTGACCAGGTGATCCAGGTATGTGCATTTGGGTATATGACCACATGTATATGTGAGAGAATGAATGTCTGTGAGCTTTCCAACCATGCTTCCCAGCCACCCTGAAGCAGTCAGTTCTGGCTCAACAGCAGGAATATCAATGCCAGGGTCCAGGTTCTTCCCCACAGCAACTTTACTCTAGTGATCTTGCTCCAAACATTTTCCTCTCAGGCCTCTCTAGTTCTTTTCTCCCTTCCCGCCAGGGGTCAAGGCCCACAGGGGCTTTCAGTGGCTTCCTACCCTTTGGAGCTGATGCTCTGATGTCTTCCCTGGGAGCTTTGGCTGTGGCAGTCTTGTCATGTTGGACTCTCTGCTGTCACTGCCAAAGTAACAATTGATGATCAGAACTGGGGCTGTCCAGAAACCCAACTCCTGCGCAGAGTCCTTTGATCTACCCAGACTCAGAGTAGAGCAGAGCCTGGCAAGAGTGCCTTTGATGGGGCTTGGCCAGTGCGGAGCCTTCAGGCTATCTCTGCCCATCCTCTAAGGCTTTGATGCTGATCATGCCTCACAAGGGTCAGTCTCAGAAGCAGCAAAGTTGGGGACAGAGCCAGCCATGCTGTACCTGGCTTCTTGGCCTTCTTGGAAAAATCACCATCTGGATGTTTGGCCTGGTGAAGCTTCACATCTCAGGAATGCAAAAGTTGGTGCTGAGAAAAATTCCTCTAGCAACCACCTGCTTATCAGTTCAGCTGGTGGCATGGAATGGTGACAGAGACACCAAGGCAAAGTCATTAAATATACTGCCATAGAACAAATGGATAAAAATGGCCACTCCTCGTTGATCTAACATAGGTAGCCTCAGTGTCCAAGTGCCCTTTCCTGTCAGCATTTTCTCAGCTATCACCATGTTGGTGGAGGGACCACTAACAGCAAATGCAGTAAATTAGTTACCTAATTTACCAAGCCCTCAGCATCCTCACCAATACTATCCACACTGCAGGTAGGCAGCATGGTTGGAGGTGTGAAAGTCATGTTGGGTCTGCACCTCTGTTTCCTGGGTTCAGGACCAACTCTGAATCCGTATCTCATCACTTCTTATAACTTACTTCCTAGGGTTACTACAAGGAGTAGATAAACTCATATGACATATATGAAATGTTTAGAATAGTGTCTACACCCAATAAATACTCCGAGAAACATGTCACCCTGTTGTTTCTGTTTTATTCTACTCTTTTATGAGATAAAGTCTTAATTTGTAGTTTAAGATTACCTGGCGTTCAATATAGAGCCAAGGCTGATCTCTGTGTCCCAAGTGCTAAGATTATAGACTTTAGACTTTAGAACAGCACTGAGAGTATTAAAGACTATGAGGACCTTTGATGTCGGGCTAAATGAGTTTTGTTCATAAGATGGCCACAGGCCTATTAGGGACAGGGGGTGGAATGTGGTGGTTTGAATGAGAAATGTCCCCCAAAGGCTTGTATATGTGACTGTCTTGCTGCTAGTTGGTGGCACAATTAGGGGAAGTTATGGGACTTTAAGGACATGAGCCTTGCTGGAGAAAGTGCATCACTGAGGACTTGGAGGGTTTGTGTCATTTCCTTACTTCCCATGTCTCTAGCCCTCTGGAACTGTACACCAAAACAAATTCTTCCTTAAGTTGCTTATAGTCAGAGTATTTGGTCTCAGCAACAGAAATGCAACTACTACATCCACACAGAGATTGGTTTATCGTTCCAGAAGGCTAGATGTCCTTAATTATGAGAAAGGAATGGTAGCAGGAACAAAAGACTGAAAGACCACATCTTGATCCTCATGCCAGAAACAGAGAGACTATGTTATCTTAAGTCTTATCTTCTGCTTGATTCATTGTACTTGTAATGCTTTCTTTCAAGCTTTCTAGCTGAGTTACTAGGTTTTCAATTGCATCTTCATTTCAGCTTCAGTGTTTCTATCTCTTGATTGAACTTTGTTCTAAGTCCTGGATTGTCTTTGTTATTTTCATCAACCTTATGCTTTGTTTGCTTGGGTATTGCTTGGGCATTTATGCTCATGAAATTCTAGAGCTGGTCCTCATAGAGCACAGTACAGCCCAGCCCTGAGAATGGGAGAATGGGAGAGTTGCCACTACCCCTTTCCTGGGCAGTACTAGAGAGCTGGCCCTAATGGTGTGAATGCAGGAGAGACATGGCTACAGGGTACATAACCCTGATAGCATGGGCACAGGGGAACTGCTGGGTTGAATAACTCAGCTACTACCGAGGTCCAGATCCATGGCTTCACGTTGACCCACCCCAATATTTAACCCATCTGTGAACTGCTGCAGAAGGTGAAGGGGCTGGTCCTGCAGAACAAAAGATGCAGGATCGCCATGACACAGGGCAACAACAGACTATCTGAGTGGGGTCCTTTGGAAGACCCAGTATTGATAGTGTAGCAGAAGCCAGAGGTCTTCAATCAGACCAATGACCCATTGCTAAGAACATTTGCAAGCAAAGATGTGTAGACAAAGGGTGTACTGTGGGACAGACTGTGAGACATCGCAGCTTCCTCAGAGAGGTATATAATTTTTTGTTTTGTTTTGTTTCTTGGAAAAGAGGTTGCAAGATAGAAGGCAAATATGGAGGGATGGGGAGATGAGTGGGATTGTGGTGCATGATATAAAATTCACAAAGAATCAATAAAAAGTTTTTTTTTAGAGAAAGAAAACAGATCAGATTGATTTGAAAAAATTCCCTCTCCTTAGTTTCATTGTGCTGTTTCTTCATGCCTGCTTTGAACTCCTTGAATTCTTTGATGAAGTTTATGATTGTTCCTTTAAATTCTGTGTCCTAGGATTCATCTAGGTGACTCTCATTGGCAAACTTTCCCATAGGACTGGTAGGTTCTGGAAAGAACACCTTGTCGTGATGTTTTGTGTTGCTGGTATTTTTGCAGTGACATCTGGGCATGCAGATTCTTTTGTTAGTTCTGTGTCTAATGTGGACAGAGCAGGTTGGGGCAGAAGAGAGAATGTGCAGGCAGGTTTTATATAGATGTTGAAAATGGTGTGAATGGAATGAAGTCAGGTAAACAGAGGGGACTTGAATGGTGTACAGGATATATCTCCTGGTCCAAGCCTGAGTATGAGGGTAGATCCAGCACGAGAAAAAGTTAGATGGGGCATGGGAGGAGCCTATGTCCTTAGGGACATGTAGATGTGGCATGGGAGGAGCCTATGTCCTTAGGGACATGTAGATGGGGCATGGGAGGAGCCTATGTCCTTAGGAATATGTAGGGAGAGAACTGGCAGAAGCCTAGAGATTAGTTTCAAGGTAAACAGTATGGCCAGAGTAGAATAGTACACTGGATGTGGGACTGAGGCTAGATTTGTATAACTGGGAAAAAGTGTGGATTGAGAGAGTCATTAGTCTAGATACTGGACAAGGATTTTGGAGATATGGCTGGGTGGAGAAGCTGGATGTGGTGCAGAAGGGACCTATATGGTCTTCAAAACACTTACCACAAGAGATCTGGCTGAATAAACTCTCATTACCTTCCAGTGCATTTTTATTTCTCTGTCTTCTACCACAGATTCCAGTGTCTTCCTTTATAACATACAGCAACTCACTCTGAGATACTTGGCCAGTTAATCTGAAGTTTCAGTAGCCTTGCTTATACTGGACAATCCACGCTGAATCTATTCATTCACTTTCTCTATGTCAAGCCCAGTGAATCTAGGCACATTCATACCTGTTTTCACCACTCATTCATTACCTGTGACTCTACTTGCACAGGATCTCCAAATGACCTGGTGAAACTTTACAATTTCAGGTCTAGTGGAACACATTTTGTGTCCTCTGCTCTGAAGATCAAGACCCTGAACCCAGAAGAAATCAAGCTTGTGTAGAGGAAAACCAAGAATTCTATAGTTAGGTCACACTTGGTTCTTAGACTCTTATTTTATAACTACTGTGTATAAACTTAATAATGATCTTCAAAAATATTAACCTCCTATTTCTAGAACCAGTAAATGTTATCTTAAATAGAAGAGGTGCCTTCGTGGATGTGACTAGTTAGAGACTTCAGAATGGCCAGATAACTGTGGATTATGTGGATGGGCCTGAACACTATCATGAACAACTTTATAAAAGAAGACAGGGGGAAAGAGAGACAGATGGAAGGAGAGAAGATCATGAGAAGATGATGGCAGAGATTTGAATGATACAGCCACAAGCCAACAAGTGCTAGCAGCTGCCAGAAACTGGAAAATGCAAGAAATGGAGTTTTACTGGAGACTCTGGAGGATGCACAGCCCTTGCAACATTTTGATTTCATTTTGATTGTAGGTAATTTTGCTACAGAGTGAATTCCAGGATAGCCAGGGCTATTGCAGAGAAATCCTGTCTCAAAACAAAGAAAATAACAACCACAAAACACCTAAAAACAACAATAAAAGAAAGACTGGTTTTGCATATTTTCTTCCCTAACTGTAACAGAACATGTCTATGTCATTATAAGTTATCAAATTTAGTGACTTTATGCAGCATCAACAAGAACATAGGCCAAAATATCACTAGCTTAGTCTGATAACACTCATTGGAAAACAACAACCTTACCTTCAGGATTTTCCCCTAAGCTGGTACTTATCTGCTTTCTTAATGCTTCATTTCTTTGTTCCATCAGATCTACATTCTCATATTCATCAGTAAATAGATAATACAGACAGTTTAGTAACTGGCATAGTTGAGTAAAGTCACATTCAAGACTGTGAGAACAGAGGTGTTTCCATGTAGTACTTCTCCAAGGTTCATAAACCACCTTATGAGGCTTCAGGTAGACAAAAGCAAAGCAGACATGGAACCTCAACTCATCTCCTATTTGTTCATTTTCTTTGTAGAATGTTCTTGTCAATTCATTTCTCAATTTTTGGCTACAGAAAGTTGGCTGATAGACATGTCTTTATTTATATTTAATTGGCATTTTTAAATCATATGGCTATTTGTATAGTTTTCTATATAAATGAGTGTAGTGCCCATGGAGTCCTGAATAAAGTATCTAGACTCTCTGAAGCTAGAGTTACAGGTAGTTGTAAGCTGCCCAGTGTGGATGCTGAGTACCAAACTCCAGTCTTCTGCAAGAACAGTGTGTGCTCCTAACCACTGAACCATCTCTCCAGACCTGGAAGCTTCTTCGCTTACAGGTTACCCTTTAGATAGGTTTCCTTTTCTAGCCAAGTATTATGCTGAGTGCAGAAGCAAAACGTCTGAGCCTCAGTTAGGCTTTGTTTCTCCCATGTCTAAATAAAGGGATCCACACAGCCTAAGTCCTGTCAACAAAGGCAAATGGGGGAATCACTCTTCCAGTCCAGAGCCTGGTTGGGCCTCTCCAGCACAGACAGCATGTCCTCCCCAGAAGAAAGGCTACTGAGGACATTCCCTATCTGTTTGAAAAAAAAAAGTTTGTTTTTGTTTCTAGATGTTAAAGCCCAAAATGGGCCAGTACTGTAAATAAAACATGTGATCTCATTTGAAAAATTTATTATAAGGAATTTTGTTTATAATTTCATGCTCTCTAGTAATAATTAATTGGAGGTCTCCTGTGGTCCCCACAGACCAAGCATCTTTCAGACTGTGGGGAAGGATGATCTAACCCAGTCTCTCCCCATCTCTCATCCTTGGCCAAAGGAACCAACTCCTTTCTGCTTTTGCTTCAGCTGACTTTGGGGAAGTTACGCTGATATAGTTGGGTAATAGGACTTGCCTATTAAAATGTTGGGGGTATATTTACAAGTCTGTGGGTGACACTAAGATCAGAGCACCCCTTTGGGATTTCCATAAGTCTAGAGACTCTGCCACAACTGTCCTGTCTTTAAAGCTACAGCCCACTTTACCTCTTGAGTGCCAAGAGTGAAAGGTTAATCAGCTGTTTGGTGCAATAAGAGAAACACAGATATATGCACATACCTATATTCATATAAACAATATTAAAATGAATTATAGGAATGTAAATAGTTAAAGGTGAAATTGATTGAGTGTTTTAGATGTGTGGACACATTGCACAAATGATGTGTTTTTTTTAAAAAAAAAAAAACATAAATTATCTCAATCTTTTTGACAACTGAGTTAGTATAGGCCAAACTGTGCTGTGTGACAAATAATCCTTAATTCTCAGTTATTCACCTCACAAGGCTGACTAATTCTCTTGATTGATTTATCTCACAAAGATGGTTGACTCTCTTGCTTGTTCTGACTCAGGGATACTAGGTAGCTGATATCAGAAATATGTCCTCTGTGGCAGGAGAAAAAGAAATTCTAATGGACTGCTTATCTACATACAAGAGACACATATCACTTCTGACTACAACTTATAAGGTAGACTTCATCTCAAATCCTTCCATTTCACAAAAGATCCAAAAAATTCACCTTTCCTCTGTTACTCAAATGTGAAGATGGAGGACGAAGAGAGTGAGGAGCAGAATTCATAACCACAGAACCACCTATTGTACAAGTGTTTTTAAAACATGTGTTAGATGAATCAACTAGGGTCTCATAGGAGCTCACAAAGACTAAAGTGATAATCACAGACCATCTATTGGTCTGAGCTAGGTCTTCTGCATATATGTTATGGCTGCATAGCTTGGTGTTATTGAGGGACCCCTAAGAGTAGGGGAATCTCTGACTCTTTTACATGTGCTTGGGATCTTTTTATTCCTACTGGTTCACCTTGTCCACTCTTGATATGACAACTTGCACCCAGTCTTATTACCATTTGTTTTGCCATGTTCAGTTGACATCCCTGGGAGGCCTGCTATTTTTTTAAAAAAGGGAAATCAGGAGGAATGCATCTAGGGGAGAGGGGATGTGGGGGTAGAGGGGGAGGAGTGGAGGTAGGAAAAACTGTGGTCAGGATATAATGTTTGTAAAGAACAAAAATAAAAAAAAACAAGAACAAACAAACAAACAAAACCCCCAAAAGCCATACTTTGTTAGCGACATGCAGACAACCTAGGAAAAATTAGGAACAGAGTGGTTTATAACTTACCGAGTCATGCATCTAATACATCATATACAAAAGAAGCTAAGATTCAGACTTGGACAATTTGATATGTTCTTGACCTATATATACTTACAGTATGCATACATATACAGACATATATACATGTTAACACATGCACACACACACACACACACACACACACACACACACACACACACACATACTGAGGTACTAGTTAACTGGACCAGGGGCTGTTGGATTTATATAGCCTGTGTACACAGCCAGGAGTAGAAATTCAGTCAAAGTATGGGCCAAGGTCTTTAGAGAGAATTTGAGGTCAGACCAGGAAGGATATTAAATTATTAGATGCTTAGTTATTAAGACTAAAAGTCAGAACGAAAGCCAGAAAGGAAAAAGGAAGTAAGGAGATGATCTTTAAAGTCAAGGACCAGGACCAGGACAGAGGAATGTACTGGGAGCAAAGGAGACTAGTCCAGGGCTAGACCATGACCCCCAGACATACTCTTTACTTCTGCAGCAGGTGTGGGCATGGCTGATTTGCAATCTAGGTAGGCAGCCTAGCATGGAGTAGTATGCCAAGGTTATGTCAACCTCTTTCTATTCACCCTGGGATTGTGTCTCCTTCTGAACCTGAGGGTTGGGGATGGGATGTGTGTTGAGAGTCCACCTTGGCAGGGGCAGAACACAAGGTTTTTATTGAACCACTTTTGTGTGCCTTATTTTCTTTCTCCTTAGTGCTATTGAGTCAACCCCATGAGCTTTTCATTTCAGGGAGTATATTTTTCAGTTCTGAAATTTCCACTCTATTTTTTTTCATGTCCTCTGTTTCTTCCTAAAAGTTCTGATCCCTTTTATTGTATCACATATACATAGTCTTAATACTTGTAATATTTTTGATAATTCCAAAAATTCATGTGATTTTTTTGAGAGATACTATCTACAGAACATCTATTCTATGAGTTCTATATTATTTTTAAACCTTTTACAATAAAAATATTCATTCTTGAGAATTTCATACAGGCGTGCAATGAAAACTGATCACATCTACCTCACATCTGCCTCCCTCTAGATCTCCCAATATACCTTCTAACATATTCCCTTCCCAACTTCACAGTGTTTTCTTTTCACAATTTTGGTAACCTACTGAGTATGGTTGGTGCTGCCGGTGTGTGAATAGATTTGGAGGTATCTTCTTGACTCACTGGAATCCTACCAGTGATCACAGTCTTACAAAAGGGTGGCTCTTCTTTCTGTAGTAACTATCAACTCCCAATAGCTTCTCAGTAAACGGTGGGGCTCAGAGACCATCTATCCTGTCCTTTCTGGAACTTTGATTGGTTTGATCTTATGTAGGTTTCTTTTGCAGGTGACTAAAGCTGCTGTGAGATTATGAGTATAGTAGCCCTGTCGTGTCCAGAAGACAGCATCTCAGCCCTCCTCCCCGTCATCTGGCTCTTATGCTCAGCTTCTGCCTCTTCTGCTGGTTTTCTCTGAGCCTTTCAGGATGGATGTTAATATAGGCATCATGAGAGCCCATTAGCAGACTCACCCTCATTCACAGATTTTAGTTTTCTTTGGGTTCCCAATATACCAAACAGGCTTGGATTTCCATAGTTTGAGTATCGTACTATGAGACTCTAGGTCAGTGGTTCTCAACCTTCCTAATGCTGGGACCCTTTAATACAGTTCCTCAGGTTGTGATGACCCCCAACCATAAAATTCTCTTGTATTTCATAACTGTACTTTTGCTTCTGTTGTGAATCATCATGTAAATATCTGGTATGTAGGATGTCTGATATGCAAACCCTGTGAAAGGGTAGCTTGATCTCACAGGTTGAGAACTCAGCTCTAGGTCTTTTTTTTTTTTTTTTTAAGATTGGAAAGTGAGCTGTAGGCTGGCAAGTAATCCATATATTTGACTGTAGGCCATGCATTCCCAAAAGTATTTTGTGAGTTCTGTTGTCGCAACCAGTGCTTTTAGAAACCTTGTGGTGCTGTCTGGAGAACTGGCTGGGATGAGTGGTGGTCTCCCCTGTAGCACAGCTTGCACAATACTTTCACTATTTTAAAGGTCAGATCTACCGTTCTAGGGAGGGTTCTGACTGTTAGGGCTCATCCTCAGTTGGAAATGACAATGGAGGGGGCCTGTATGTTCTTCAGTAAAGAGTAATGATGTGAGTTTCTGTCACTGACAGCTTTGTCAGGTAGTCTGGAAAAAACAGCCCAATGTAGGGTACTGACTTTCCATCAACCTTTCCTTTGTTCTGTCTTGTCCCTCTTTGGATTTTCCCTTACCTTAAAAATGCAGATGTTGTTTCTCTAATAGGCAAGTGGAACATATTAAATGGTGTAAGTAACCTGAGATGTAATGCCTAATGTCTGACACATTCTAAAAATCCAGGTCCTTTGGAGAATTTGTCTTGATTAATGTAAAAGGAGCCGAGATATCAAGAGGCAGAAATTAGGGACAGGGTTGATATCCCTAATTAGATTCTCTGTTTTTGTCTAAATAGTGTGATGATGGTGACGGACCTCAGTCCTTCTGCCCAGTCCTCATCCTTACATCATCAGTCTGAGTCACAATGCTTAGAAGATGCAGATGCTATTCAGGATCTGGGGCCACTCTGGTAACTGGAAGGCAAGTGCATTGTTCCACTGAGTTGCAGAGGACACTCCACAGAGAGCAGAGCATGTTCTGGGCAGCCCTGCAGCTCTTCTCATGACCACAGGTTGAGGCTTTACTACATGGCCTTAGAGATCCTTAAGGACATCCCTCCATTCAGAGACAGAGGATAAACTGAGGCTCCATGGAACTCACACAGGTCACAAAGTGCCTTATCAGCAATCCAGAGGTTTTCTTAAGATTGAAAGGAGACCTGAGAGAAAAGAAAGAGGTACATGCATGGTCCCTGTCCTCACTCACGCTACTAGATACCCAGATCCTGCATGAGGACCATCATAATACATGCTTAAATTTTATTGTGAATATACAGGCCAGACATACCCCATGGTCACTAACTTTGGCTGTCAGCTTGACTGCATCTAGAATCAACTAAAACATAGGCTGCTGTGCATTCCTGTGAGGGATTTTCTTGGTTGGAAGATTTGAAGCAAGAAGATGCACTTTAAATGTGGTCAGCACCTTCTGCTGACAGAACCATGGAAGAAGGAAGCTTTGCCTGCTTGTCCTCACTCTTGCTGGCAAGTTCATCTATTCTGCTATTGCAGCATCCCTTCACTAATAGCAAAAGCAGCTTCTTCGGACTTCCAACGTAAACTCAAACCAGCATCTTCTAGGCCTTCAGGGCAAAGCAGGGACTGCTGAGACATCCAGACTCATGAAGTGAGAAGCTACAGGTTCTTAGCCTTCTCAGTGCGAGACAGCCATTGATGGAGTATCCAACCCAGACCACATATATAATCTAATCTAATGAAACAAATACCCTTTAATATGTAAGTATTAGTATATTTTATGCATATATTCTTTCAGTTCTATTTTTTTTTTTAGAAAATTCTGATTAATACATATTCTTTTGTATTTTGATGCTGACTTAGGCATTACTAGTCAAATGTGGCACTCTTTCTTTGGAGTTTCAGAACATACTTGTCACAACCGTTGTAAAGAAATCTGAGAGGGAATTAGCCATATATACCTGGAAGAATTTAAATCTTCCAATTGCTAACCTACTGCTTTTTCTTCACATTTGCATCATACTGTCATTTTGAGCCTATAAGTCAATAATAGTGGAGGTGCTTTGTGACTTCCAAAGTAGCTGAGTCTGGTTCTCATCTGAAGACAAATAGGGAAGACCTGAAGAGTAAAAACATCAATTTGTTCTGGGTCCTGGGAGAATATTCTAAAATGTCGAGGAGGATATAGACCCTGAGGAAAGGCAACTGTCACATGTTGTAGTTAGTTTGACTTAACTTCCATGCCCTAGACTGAACTTAAGTTTTCTAGTGGATGGAGTCTTAGAAACATCTACACATTTGTGTGCCCATAAGCATGCTAAATGTGCCAGGCTTTGTGTGTATGTCATGCCTGTGACTCCTGCCCAGTGTTGTGTGCAGGTGCCACAACATAGAACAGAATGCCTCCCATGCTAACAGAAACATATATTACACATGTTGGCATGTGTGCATATATGTATGTGAATGTACATAGATTTTACCCACTGTGCTTGCCTCTAAAGCTGGCAGCCTGTGGCAGGTGCTCCTATGTGGCTTCCTGGCTGATTCCCCAGCCCTCATTAGCACACACACTTGCTCTCCATCCTTCTGATCACTCATCACTACCGGTAGCTGGATGCTTGCCAGGTAGAAGCGGAAACTCCTCACAGTTTCCTGGGGATCCACACGTCTGTATCAACCCTAGCTTCATTCCAGGACCAGGAATAATCCCAAGGAACAAGAGAAGGGAATTCAGTTTACTCATTTGGATATCTGTCCTAAAACCTGCTTACTGGTGCCCTTTCTATTCTTCTGACCCATGTGCCCTATTTCAGCCCTCCAGTAGGATATACTAAAAGGCAGGCTCTGTCATCAATTTCAGTCCACAGTGCGTAGAACTGGTCTTGCAGCACAGTCCTGTGGCTGATGGAGATGTAGAAATGATCTACATGAGATAGCTACTGACAACCACGATTATTAGGCCGATTGAAAATTTTGACTCCTTCACCAATGGCTAGGCCAAGAGTGAGCTCATGCCTCTGGAAAGTCTGTTGGTGCCCAAGCTCAAGAGCACCGCATGTATAAAGACAAAAACCATAATTACATCAGTATTGGGGTAGAGACTTCTTAACACTAGTGAGAGACTTAGAGTTGCCTGATAACATCTTCTCTCTTTGTAAGACTCAGAGGTATCTTCTAGGTACAGCATAATTGGTTTGGACCATGGTCAAGGTCATGAACGGTTCCAGAAGTGTTGCCAAGGTAGAGGTGGCTGTTGAAGATGCCAAGGGTGGAAGACTGAGAAGTGACCAGGCAGGCACAATGCTGAGATAGGACTGTGTTTATTTAGTTATTTCAAGATGACCCTAGGCGGAGGAGCAATTTCTTCTTCACAATCACTTGTCAATTCTAACCTACCAACTGACTGTATATAGGTATGGTAATTAATAGGCATTATTAACTTGATTAGATTTAGAATCAACTAGGAGCATGTGTGTGAAGATGTTTCCAGAGATGTTTAGCCAAAGAGGAAAAAACCTATACTGAAGGTGACAGTATTGCATAGGCTGGAGTCTCGGGCTGAATAGTACAGAGCAAAAGAGAAAGCAAGCTAAACACTGACATTTGTGTTTCTCTGCGTTCTGACTGAGATTACAATGTGACCAGCTACCTCTTGCTGCCACCTCTAGGCCTGCCCTACCATGATAGACTGTGAACTTTGAGCTCAGATAAATTCCTTTTCTGCTTAAGTTACCTTTTATCAGGTCACATCAAGAATAACTGATGCATGGGTAATGGAAGCTGAGATAGAAGTGGGTGTGAATTAGGAACAGGACCACTTTCTCTGTGACTTGCCTGTTCTCCTTGAGGTTGGTATAAATTTCAAATAAAAATGAGCTGCTATTCATTCCATTCAGCACTTACTAGGCACCACTATTGTGCCAAGCCTATCTCTTTCCTTCAAAAAATATTGGTGTTTGGATCAATAAAATTATCAGTGAGCTAGAGCTGCCACAGCAGAGTTCCACAGACTGATCAGCATAAGCAACAGAAATGACTCTCTTCATGGTTCAGGATCAAGGTAACAGTTCGGAACACTGGCAGCTGCTCTTCCAGAGGATCCAGGATCAATTCTTAGCAGCTGAATAGAAGCTCACAACCATCTGTCACTCTAATTCCAAGGGATCTGATGCACTCTTCTGGACTTGAAGGCACTGTGTGGATGTGACACACACACATATGTGATACATATATGCAGGCAAACACCCATAGACACAAAATAAAATATCAGGGTGGGAGTGGATTGGCTTCTATGGGGACCATGAGATAAACATATACTCTAAGCTGTCTTCTTACTGGTAGATGGACAGTATCCATTTCCTCCCTGTGCCTCCACAGTGTTTTATCTTTCTGAGGTGACCACATTGTCTCTTACCACAGCCGAAGTCTGCCTGATGTCATATTCCTTTCTTGACCTGGTACAAAGGCAACCCTATAAGGTTTACAAGACTCAAACAATGAATAAACAATTAAGGTTCAAAATAATTACCGACACGCCATGCCTCACCTACATGTGTCAAAACTGTTATCAAGTGGTAACCCCCTTTCCACAATCATGGTCCAAAACTGAGTGGGAAGAAGTGCCCTGAATGAGGGCCATACCATCCATTAGGCAGGCAACAAGAGGAAGAGAGGAAGCCAGCCTAACAGCATCAGGCTAACTTTGTCATCTTCTGCCATCATCACCATGGACATCAAATGCCATGCTGTCAGCCACTGAAAATGAGCTGAGCCAGAGGCTTCCCAGGGGCTTCTAGACCTTCAGCCTTGGAAGGGGCCTGCACCACTGGGCCCTCTTTTTCCAAGGTTACCAGCATCTTGAGCTGAGCACCCGCCAGTTTCTCCATCTCTCTGCCCTATAACAAGCAGTCATTATGGGAACTGCCTAGCTTCCATGAGTGCGAGCCACTTCAATAAACTTTCTAATTGTATGCTCAGAATTGTATGCAGCTCTAAGTGCCCCTTCCTAGTTAGTACACCTGTGTGACTGCTGCCAAGAGCCTGCGGTTACTTGCCTTCATTTAGGGTCCTGGGCTTGAAGGAGCCTGGATGAAGAGGAAGAAGGGCATCAGCTATAGCTGACTGTTGTTGCAGCACCAAGGTATCCTGGCACTTCTGAGCTCTGCCTAGGGACTTCACTCTAGCAAACAGAAGCTGACCTGGACAAAACCCATTAGAGATCAGGACATATCCATACCCCGGCACGCTCCTGGCATAAAGGACCTTGCTAAATACCTTTGCAAAGCCTATATTGTGCAGGATTCTTGTACCGCCTACCCGGCCATCCCCACACTATCAAATCTTTCTTGAGGCCTTTGTTGTCAAACCAAATATAGCGCTCCATTGTCTGGCCTTCCACCCATTCTGGCTGAATAAAGGGGCCTACTCCCCAGACTAGGGGCGCAGGGCTCCAGCGGTCTCCTCAATGCTATCTCACCACTGCAGCCCACACTGGGAACCTTCAGCTTCCCCACCCCCCAGCTCTGCTCCTGGGCCTGTGGCTGCACCATTGATACCCCTGCATTCTTTTCCAGAGGTTCCCACGAGCATGTCACTAACCATTTCCTGGGCCTTATCTCCAGGAGGGGGGAAAAAAGAGCGCCTTTGAAAAGTGGAAACAAAACATCAGGCTTCATTGTTGTGTGACTTCCCGGTCACAATCAAGCCTCCCCATCACTCAACATGCAGAGACTACAAACGCAGCCTAATACAGACACTTGGATCCACAATTTGACCAGGACATTTATTGTTCAGTATCTGTAGTCTCTGCTCTGTGCTTGTGGCTTTTAAATTTTCCTTTTCAGTGTGCTTTCCACCTCCTCTGCTCAGAGGAAAAAAAAAAAGCCTCTGGCTGCTGGTTAACTTCAAGGAGCCACTGAGTCAATTTGTAAACTTTGAGGTAAGGAATTTCACCAGAAATTCCTGGGGGAAACAGATCTGTGTTCACCTTCTCTTTTGTACCTTCCCATTCTCCTTTCTGTTCCCTCCATGTGCATATATTCCTCCCCCAACCCCATTCTCTCTGCATACCTAAACTTGACCAGGATTGCTTCTGATTGATTTCTTGTCGTAAATGAGGAAGGCATTTCTTTACTTTTAAATTTTACTGTTGCTCCTTAGACACACACGGGTCTGGACATTCCAAAGAAACTGAAGAGACGAACTTGTAAACCTTTGATGTTGGGGAGAAGGAGGAGAATGGAGTGGCCTGCCCAGTGTTACACAGTCACTGGGTGACAGTCTCCCTGAAAATGATGTGTCCAGCTGTGTGTTAAAAACTCTCTGAAGGGCCTGGGAAGATGGGTCAGTAGGGAAAACGCTTGCCATCCGAGCGAAGGGGATAGAGAGAACCAACTCTACAAAGTTGTCCTCTGACTTCCAGATGCATACTGCGGTGAGTGTGTGTGTGTGTATGTGTGTGTGTGTGTGTGTGTGTGTGTGTGTGTGTGTACTGGTGTATGTGTTCATGTATTCAGGTGTGTGGTGTAGAGAATGGAAGTCAGTCTTGGATATCACCCCTCATGATGCTATATCCCTTGTGATTTTTTTTTGTAGTTGTTTTTTCGAAACACGGTTTCTCTGTATATCCCTGGCTGTCCTGGAACTCACTCTGTAGACCAGCCTGGCCTCGAACTCAGAAATCTGCCTGCCTCTGCCTCCCAAGCACTGGGATTAAAGGCGTGCGCCACCACAGCCCAGCCTATGATTTGTTTTTTTTTTTAAAGACAGGGTTTCACTCACAGACTTGGAAATGACACATTAGTTTAAGCTGCCTGACCAGTGAGGCTCGAGTCTCTGCCTGTCTCCACCCCTCCAGAGCTTGGATTACACACAGTCATGCACCATCACTTTTGGCTGTTCTCTGCAGGCTGTGAGGATTGAACTCCCATTCTTGGGCTCGAAGGGCAAGGACTTACCAGCGGAGCAATCTCTTCAGCCCTGGAATTCAGTATTTTATACATAGTCACCTTGCAGCACTTCAGTTCAATAAAGCTGGTGACTGCCATTGGATCTGGTTACTACCATGCCCAGAAGAAAAGATGGAGTCTGCCAGGTCCAGAGAGCCACCTGGATTCTCAGGAGAATATCTGAAGACAGGATCTGAGGCTTTAGAACCCAGGAGGCATGGGTGTAAAAATAGAATATTGGGGGATACATGAGCACCTGTCAGACCTCCCTAAAGTGCACTAACATCCATGGTGGCGTGTTGAGTTAATTCTAATAAGATCCCAATGCAGTGCCTAGTTCATAGAAGGTGGTGTATAGTGAGGATGATGTGTGTCATGGTGGGCATGCAGAGGTCAGAGGACAACTTTCTGTTGTCATTCTCACAATCCCTTTGCTTGTATGGCAGGTGTTTTACCTACTGACCCATCTTCCCAGCTCCCAGAGAGTTTATAACACACAGCACTTCCTGGGGGACTGCCAGCAAGTCACTGTGTGCCATTGGGCAGTTTTTCTCCACAAAAATCAAAGGTTTGACATGTTCCTCCCCTCAGTTTTCCCAGAACGGCCAGACCTGAGCGTGTCTCAGTCTCAACAGTAGTCCCACCTCCTTCCTCATTTACCCTAAGAAATCAACCTGAAGCAGCCCCTGCCAGCTGACCCTCCAGGTATACAGTAAGAGAGTGGAGTGGGAGGGAGATGGGGTTAGAAAGATACTATATGGAGGGGATCAAACGGACAAAGAAGGAATGAAAAAGCGAGTGGGATCTATAAACAGGCCCATTTCCCATGACTTCCAAGGGAACACACTGATCAGTGAGAACAAGCTGTGTCTAAGCCACGGTGATTTCATAAAGTCTTCTGTGTGTCAGGGACATAGAGGATCTTTTGCAATAGTCTTTCAGACACCAGGCTATCTTCACCTTCTAATTCTGATACTTGAACTAGAAGCAACACAGGTTGCTCCCACTCTCAGACCATTGATATGGCTTGTGCTTGGCCTAGTCACAAAGGAGGTCAGGAAGTGAAGTGGGAACACGTGGGTATTCAGGGAGGATTGCTTGCCTCCTTCCATTTAGCAGTACTCTGCTGTCTCCGGCTGGGTAGACTGAATTGAGAAAGGACTGGAAGATTTCAGGAGGAGATGACTGGAGATAGCCAATGTCAGAGATGATGGATGGAGCAGAGAACCTAGTCCAACTAACCTAGTCAACCTTTGACTTTAAAGTTTTACATTGATATCTGTGTCTTGAACTGTTTTTATGAATATGAAAATTATATTCTCCTAGTGTGCATATATTCCAGCCTTTCACTAGGAAGTGCAGTTGCTGTCATGACTTGAAAGAGTGGTTAAAATGACCATCTGTGTTACTGTCTGAAGACTGTGTCCCCTATCAATACTTACCATTCCAAGGTCACGTCAAGTGGTGACTGAAAGGATGATGAGCAAGGTTGCACCCTGCTTGAGAAACCATCTTAAGGTGCTCATAGCCAGGGACTACCCCCACCAAAGGCTAACCCGGAAGAGCCAGACTCTCCCAGGCAGTATCCTTGCCTCTCTTCTGGGTTGGTTTTGCCAGTGAGTTTCTCTGTCCTTCTAGCATAGTGATCTTATCACAGCAGATTAAAAATGAGAATGGGCTCATAAAATATACATTATGGTCTCTCATGGGCTCATAAAACCAGATAAATGCTCTGCTCAGGAGAATCCTAGGTGAAGCTTGCACTCCTCTCTCTCCCCATAATGGAATTGTCAACAGCAGATAATTGGAGTTAAAAAAAATCCTGTCACTTGTAAGGTTCAACTTAATGCAATGATTGTCTGACCCTAAGGCTGCCCAGAGGAAAAGCATGTCACACCAGAGGCAGATTGATTTTTTTTTTTTAACTTTAGAAGCTATTCTGTGTCTTCCATGAGGGTTGGAGCAAACTATCAAAAGAAATCTTGTTTCTAGATGGTTCCATCTGCCTTCCCAATGATACCTGATGACTCTTCAGCACTTGAGTTCAGTTAGTAGTCAGACTTGGCATAAATCTGTGCCCAGCACTGGTAAGCATCATGTTAGCTGTGACAAGATGCATGGCAAGAGTAACTGAAGGAAGGAAGGAAGGAAAGAAGGAAGATTTGTTTGGGCTCACAGCTAGAGGGGACAGTCTACCATGGTGGGGAAGGCACAGTAGCAGGCGCCTGAGACAGCTGGCCATTTGTCCAGAGTCAGGAAGCAGAGAGAGATAAATACTAGTGCTCAGCTGGCTTGATGGGTGAATGGTGACAGCCACATTCAGGGTGGGCCTCTCTGCTCACTTAACTATTTCCAGACACACCTACATAGATATAAGCCGAGGAGGCATTCCTATGAAGATTCTCAGTCTAGTTCTCTAGACAGTGAAGATTAACCACTTAACCACTCCAGATGTCTTTCTGAGAATTAGCATGACAGAGAGAGAGACAGACAGAGAGAGAGAGAGAGAGAGAGAGAGAGAGAGAGAGAGAGAGAGAGAGAGAAGTTAAATAGCTCACACAGGTCAACTCTGCCTTGCCTCTCTGTTCTTAGACAAAGAGAATTGAAGATGCTGGTCTTGAACAATGAGTCTCATTCTTGACAGTCTGATTCTGAACAAGTTGAGCACCTTTCTACCAAGCTTGATGAACAACTCCATCCCCACTATGCCTGAGTCCTCAAATCCTTATACACCCTCAGAGAAGGAAAGCCATGTACCGGGTTCTCAGTTATGGAAACTCTGCTTCAGCTTAACCCAGTCTAGCCATTGGCTTACTTTCAGCCTATTTTACCCTGGAAGCTCACTTCTGAGGGGTCTTGCCTTCTGCATACTATGAGAATAAATCTCCCATCCCCTGCTTGTCTATACTCATAAAGTTCTGACTGTTGTGCGCCTACAGAACCCTGAGTCATACTGTAGCACAGACAGCAAGAGGGAAGGCCCTCCATAGGAGCGTCACCATTTTCATTGGGCTGAGTGTGTCTTGGCTAATGAGGGTACTAACCTGAAGTTCTACACTGCTAGGAGAAGACACATTCTTCCTGAACAATGACACTTGTCCATGTTTACAGACTGGACTGAAGATGGCTGACTCTCTTCTCACTAAACTCTGTCTCTTCCTAGATCTAAAACTTAGTCAGCACTTATACAAGCTATCCTTCCAGCCTGCCCACTTGCCTATGATCTACAACCTTCAATCTGAGGCTTCGTGCTACAGCATTGGACACAGATCATTGACTTATCCCCAGTTACATGTTAGTGTCAGGATTTGCCTGCTCATTCATCCCAGAGTAAACTTGGCACAGAACTTTTGACCAATGTCAAGAACTAAGTATGGGATCAGTAAAAATGCATAGAGTGTTGCAATGAGTAAACATGTATGTGTGAGTGTGTGTGTGTGTGTGTGTGTATCTGCCTACCCTGCTTGTAAGCAGGCGAGGACTCTGCAGTGTGCTATGGCTGTTTTCCCACACACAGTACAGGGTGACTCACTGATTCTGTGACCTCCTGGGATGGGCTCTAAAACACAACTGAGACAGAATAAATGTCTGCTGGTTCTGTTTTGACTGGTGACAAGAGTTGCGAGCTGATTAATACATTTAAAGTGGGGATCAATTTGTCTTTTCACATCCTCTTATCCTGATTGTAATGAGTAGATCTTTTAACATAATGAAAACTGCATATTTCACTCAAATTCACAGTTTTGCATTCCAGAGGAGATGACATGCTGCTTTTTAGTTAACGTTAAAATGAGGTGTACACTCTCATCTTGAGAGGGTAGGGAAGATGATGAGCTACTGCTCTGCTTAAAGACCAGGAGGATGGCATTGTGTCCTGGGATTGGGCTCTGAACATTGATTCCCAGAATTCTTGAATGGCAGAGCACCTTTTCAGTTAATTTGCCTTTCTGTCTCTTGCCCAGACCAGGGCTGGCCTAACATCAGCTCAGACAGAAGGCTTTCTAGCTTTGACTTGGATATTCCCCAAGGCATCAAGCTGGAGCTCACCATTGTCATTTTAATTTTCCAGGACCTAAGCACTAAATTATCGTACTGGTCTCAAATCAATCTCTGTCTTATCCTGATTTCTGTAGACCTACCTTTGCATTTCCTACTTCTGTATCTCCTCCACTTTATTCCATTGTAAACATTTGATTATATATATTCTTTTTTTCTGGAAAATGTCTACGATCGTAGCAAGAACCTATAGTTGTGTAGAACCTGATGGCTGACCAGATGTCACCACACACGAAGTCAGACTCCTCTCTGCTCTCTGGTGATGCTGCTTTCTTGCCTCAGAAAAGCCTAATGCTACAGAGATAAGGTTCTATCTGGTCTGCACACCTTTCTGCCCCCAGAACTTGCCTGGCACACAGTGGGGCCTCAGTACATAGTGAGTTAAATTAATGCATGTGTGAAGAGCTGCAAGTATTTTATCAAATGTCAGCACTGCTGCCTGCGGCTTTCTCTACACACACATCTCTCCATGAAGCAAAAATCAGGGGTAAAGGGCAAGCATAGACAAAGAGAGGTGCGTTGTCTTCTCTGATGTGTCAGAGGAGCTCAGGAGCTGTGCAGAGGCTGTGCTTTTGCCATGGGGACCATAAAAGTGAAAGAAATGAGAAAAATAAAGGAAAGAGCAGAGAATGAGCAGAGATGGGAAGCAGAGAGTGTGAGGGCTGACCTGCCCTGGCACCCAGCAGTCCCATAGGCCCAACCACACCCCTGATCAGGACCCCCCAGGAGGTGACCTGATCTCTTCACACACACACACACACACACACACACACACACACACACACACACACGTGTTCTAGCCTTTCCTGGTAAGTAAGTCTTTCCAACCCAATCAAGATGGATAGGAAAATGTCATCATCCTCATATGCTAAGCTTTGCAGAGATCTAGAAATGCTCAGGGGGCATGGGGTAGGGGTGGGCCCCCAAGCCAAACAGACAGGAGTGGAAGGGTTGGAAGCACTATTAGTTTCCAACTATGTCCTAATCCACTGCCCTCTCTCCCAGGCTTTGCCTGGATGGTCAACATAGTGCACCCTACCCCCTTGCTCATACACCCCCAACACTGTGCATCTTGCTTTCAACAAAAAAAAAAAAAAAACGGTGGTGGTGGGTAAGCCAGTTGTAGCAGAGCTGTGGGAACCCAAACCAAGAGGAATTCACTCTCCATAAATTATGCTTTAATAGATGTCAATTATTAATTCCTAAATAAATATTTGTTAATATTCAAAAGAGTTTGCCTACTAAGAAAAAACTCAGGCTACACAGAATAATTAGTGCTTCTCCCTGTGTGTGATGGCTGTGGCCCATGATTCCATCCCCTCCCCTCCTGTTCAGAATGTTTTTTATTTCCCTGAAGTGTGAATGCCTGAATGTGTGGGGTTTCCTGGGGAGTGTTAGCTTGCTCTCCATGGGGACAGTTTGGGCTTAAGGTGTTTGCACAGAAAGGGTGCAAGAGGCTGGCTGCTCCCTGGAAGTGTGTGTGCTGGCTCCTGGGTCTCTTTCTATTTTTGTCTAGTTAATAAACCCATGAAGAACAGAAGCAGTTGTATGTCTAGAAAGAAAATTGTCGAACAAGAAAAAAAGCAAACCTGGGAGCCTAGGAAAAGTACTCTCTGGTTTATGAAAGACCCACTATAATGCATTAGTATTAGTTTTGGGATTCCTGGAGAGATGGGTAGGCATGCATGGGCATCATCAAAAGAGAATGCATGGGTCTCTGGAGCTCAAGGGATGTGCTGCCTAATGCTGAGGGTAATATGAAATATTCCTGGCCCAGGGAAATTGAAACAGTCCACAGCAGTGTTCAACAGAATGCTAGGAGGTCTTGAAGAAGCTGGAAACCCCATTAAGCCAGGGGCAAGGAGATGGAGAAAAGTGTGCAGAAATAGAATTGGAAATATCTTGGTGGATGGATTGGATTTTAATGGACAAAGATGGCTTGACATTTAGATCTTAAATGGGCATTCATTCATTTGCTTATCATATAAGATATATTTATTTAAAGCATTTGGTAGATGCTGGGCATAGTCTGAATGCTGGTGATATTAAAAATGAACACACTAAGCCATCACCAATAACAGTAACAATAAAAAAAAATGGACCTATAAAATCCTTTCTACTGAGCCTACATCAGATCCATCCAGGAATCAATTGGTTACCCCTATAACAATTGTGCCATTATGGCGCCCATAAGCATCTCTTCCCTGGAAAATTGTAGCATGTAATGTCTAAAGTTGTGGGAGACTATTGCTGCCTTTCCTTCCCCAGTGTTTCGCTTTGTGCTTCCAGAAAGAGTAGCTGTGCCTCACAGATGATCTGCTTGATATCACTGGACAGCATGCTCTGAATGTGTGCACATTCACTGAAGGGACTCAGGAATTCTGCATGCAGACCCTAAGGAAGAAGGGTCGGCTAATCTCCATTTCTCCCAGATTTCTCATACTGACATCCCATGCAGTGAAGTCAGCAGCTCTCACATGTATCTTTGAGCATTATTATGAGCATAATGATAGCCCTTGCTCAGTAGTGTTTGTTATTTTAAAGGGAAAACACACAAGTAGACTCACCCAGCCTCCATCAGAGGCACATACTCCTGTACATCTTCTGGACATTTCTTCCCACAATCAAACTACTGGGAGAAAGCAAAGAGTGAGAAAAGTTGAGTTTGTAGTCTAAGAAACAAACAAACAAAAAAAAACCACAAATAAGTAAACAAATGAAAACAAGGCTGAATCCTGACTTTGTTCTACCCCAGGATTCCATAATTTCCTATTTTTACTTTTGTGTTGCAACTCCATGATGACCTCCATGTTTATTTTTCTTTTGGAAAATATTTAACCAGATTATATGTCATGCGTCAGCAGATAAGGATCACGGTGCACATGATACCAGTGTAATGATGGCACATATCTTGATTGTGAGGGCACAGGGCAATGGTCATCATTCTACCTCCAGCAAGGACCTTGAAGTACCTTTTCCATGGGTATTAGCAAGGTGACAACTGCGTCCGCCAATGCGTTTCAACCTGTCTCTGGGCAGGAAAAAAAGGAAGGAAGAGGACTGGAAAGACTGCTTTCCTACCTACGCCCAAGGAATCAAGACATGTCTGAGATGTTTGTGTCTCTCAGCACCCATCTGCCAGATGAAGAAATAGCCAGTAGCTTGGGCTTCCCATAGCCACCATCATCTGAGTGCCAGGATCCACAAAATTCACACACATACACACACACACACACACACACACACACACACACACACACACTGTCTACATACTTTTTAAAATCTAGGAAAATCATTTTAGGTTGACGAAAACATTGTAATTTAAGATATTTTAATACATTCTTCATTGCAGTATGTCATTATAGTTGCAGTGTGTGTGTGTGTGTGTGTGTGTGTGTGTGGTGTGTGTATCCATCTCAATCCTATCTAAATGGAAGACAGAGTCCTTGAAGGCAGTTGTACTTACAGCCCATGAAGGTCATAGCATGACTTTGGGAACAGAGAGAGAATCAGCTGGAACTCATGATACTTTTTGAGTTCATGTTCCTTTAGGAATAGCTTGATGATAGTTAAAACTTTGATTCAGCCAAGCCTCAGGACGAGAGAGAGAGAGAGAGAGAGAGAGAGAGAGAGAGAGACAGAGAGACAGAGAGACAGAGAGACAGAGAGACAGAGAGACAGAGAGACAGAGAGAGAGACAGAGAGAGACAGAGAGGCAGAGAGGCAGAGAGACACAGAGACAGAGAGAGACAGAGACACAGAGACAGAGAGACAGAGACAGACAGAGACAGACAGAGACAGAGACAGAGAGAGGATGGAGGTAGATAGCATGGAGCTGACTTGAAGTCAAATTCTCTGGTAAGGATGGCATCTATTCTCAGACTTCCCAAGTGGATCCTAGCAATGTCATCTAAACCTTAGACAAGGTTATCCCTCCAACCTGCTTAGACAAGGCTATCCCTCCAGCCTGCCTTAGTTCCTGTCAGTTTCCTCCTTCACTCTTCCTCTGAATGGACAGAACCTGGAGACTAATTAAGGGTCTTGGGTCTGAGGGATCAAGATCTTATTTCTTCAACATGCCTCTGTAGGGCTGGACTTTAAGGAAATATCAAGTGATAAGTAGTGGTTTTCTGACTGCAAGAATTTGGAAAGAGTGAGTTATTTAAAGCTCTGTGAGGCACAACCAACCAGGTTGGGAGAAATATCTTGTATTAACAGAGTGGATAAAAGAACAATTTTGCACAATAGTTATTATTTAAAACAAGAGAGCTAGCCAGACGGTGGTAGTGCACGCCTTTAATCCCAGTACTTGGGAGGCAGAAGCAGGTGGATTTCTAAGTTCGAGGGCAGCCTGGTCTACAGTTCTAGGACAGCCATGGCTATACAGAGAAACCCTGTCTTGAAAAAAAGAAAGAAAGAAAGAAAGAAAGAAAGAAAGAAAGAAAGAAAGGAAGAAAGAAAGAAGGAAAAGGAAACAAGAGGGCTCGAGAGATGCCTCAGCTGTTCAGAACACTCTTGGTTCTTTCTGAGGATACAAGTCAATTCCCAGCACACATCTCATGCAGCTTACAACTGCCTGTCTCTCCAGCTGCAAGGGGATCTTATGCCCTTTTCTGGCCTCTTGGAGCACTTACACATGCATTGAACAAACACACATAAACAAAAATAAAACAAATATTTAAAAGACATTGAAGGTAACTACCTGAACTACTTTATTTATTAATTTACATGCAGATTACAGAGGGAAATGGACAGAGAAGGGGAGAAAAGAGAGGAGAGCAGAGGCTTGCAGGTAGATGCAGGAAGCCAGGGTTCTACATATATACTGTCACAGATTGCTGTGTGATTCACCCAAAAGCTCTCAGCCTCTCAGAACCTCAGTTCCTGTATCTGCACTAAGTGCTCCCTTAGTAACGCCTGGGAGGAGGGAATGAAGTCCACATAGAGTTCATAGCAATATGACAACCCAGTAAAGTCCAGCCCCAGAGGATACGAACGCTTTAACAAAGGGGAGGCTAGGAAGCTGAGCACATATGTAGACGGCATTTGTAATGCCATAAAAATAGCCTAACAAGATTATATTGAAATATCCCACTATTTAACTTAATAATTTAAATGTTTGCCTAATGAGGTGGACTTGATTGGATTAGGGCATTCACAATTAATTTTGATAGATCATTTTATACGTTGGAGGTGCATTCTTCTGAACCAGGAGGTGGAACAGAAGTGCAAAATGTTTATGTTCAAACGAGCATGTGATTTCGCAGAAAACATTAATCCCAGATCATGCACACTAAGTCAATTTCGGAAATGGCTGCTAGAGATATTATTAGAAATTGCTCTTCAAATATAAAAAGCTTGTAATAGAGTTCTGTCCATTTTTCCTTCGGCTGATGGAAGTTGTTTTATAAATATGCCTGTGATGGGATGTTTCTTCATTGCAGCCTTTGGTACTAATTGCAACTTCTAAGCAGTGTAAGTAGTGGCTGTCAGGGACTCGGAAGCCCAGTGACTAGCACATCTACCCGAGTAGCTTCACTTTTAGGGGTGAATTCTTTCAACTATCTCTAAGTACGCTTCTATGTTGTTGTTGTTGTTTTCCTAAAAGCACTCGACTTAGAAACTGTGAAACCCACCCTGCAGCTTTTTTATGTTTAAGGAATGGTTTTTATTACACAATAAGAAACTGGCCCCATCGCCTACCTTTAACTCCTCAAAAGTCAAAGAGCCAGGAGTGATTGTATCTTCTGGGTGAAGTCATGAGTAGGCCAAGACAAATGACCCCTGCAACGGCAGGTTAAAATGTGACCCTGAAATGCACCTCAGAGTTCAGGGCCAGGAGGTTTCCCAGCCCTGTTGCTGTCAGATTAGAATTGCATCGATGTTTTCTATCAAAGTTTTGGGGTGCAAAGTGTCTGTCTGCCTTTACATTACTGTGATAAAACACTTAATGCGACATAAATGAGGAAGGATTTATGCTGGCTCAGGATCTAATATACAGTATGTCATGGTCAGAAAGGCATGACAGAGTTTATGACAGCAGGAGGCAGGGGCATTGTGAACCTGAACCTGCTTGCTCAGATCCCAGCAAGTCGGGAGACAGAACCCCACAGGGAGTGGGGCCATGCTGTCACCCCCAAGCTAGTTTTCCCTGTCAAAATCTAGCTAGACCCTACTTTCTAAAGGCTACACAAACTACTAACTGCTGCCACCCTCTGGGGACATATGTTCAAAACCAGAGCCTAGTCAGGGTATTTCTTATTCACCCCATGACAGTGTCCATTGGCAAAAGGCATCTTATAGAATTCTTGGTCTCAGTATTCTCCTCTGGGGGGAAAAGAGATTAGATTACCTGTCCTTTAAAGTAGTGAGGGCAGCTTTCCTACAAGTGGCAATATTTGGTGAGAGAGTGTGCTGCCATAGCAGCTATGGTTTGGAGCCAGCTGTTTAGGATTCAAACCCAAGCTCCACTGGTCTTAGTAGGTAGCCCAGTGGAGCCCACTGGCCTTTTCAAACACCCAAGGCATAAGTTGGTGAGATTTGTCACACCTAAAGGAGACTTAAATGCCATAATCCTGGTGTCTGGATGGCAGGCCCACAAATTTGACTTTCTTCTTACTAGTATCCAGCTGCAGAGAAAAGCAGTTGCCACTTGAGTTTCTCCCAGCCTGGATGCCCCCAACAGAACTGCAGTGCTTGGCACAGTGACACCCAGGGCTTCCTGGTCTTGGGCAAGTGGGATGTGTTGTGTGACCACAGAGCTACCCGTCATGGTAAAAGTACATGAATCTATCACTCCTCTTTCTCCTCTTCCTCCTCTCTTCTTATTCCTCCCTTCTTTCTTCTCTTCCTCTTCTTCCTCTCCTTCCTCATCCTTTTCCTTCTTGTCTTCCTCCTCTTTTCTTAAACCTTCTTTCTCTTTTCTTCCTTTTTTTCTCCACCTCCTCTTCCTCTTCCCCTCCCCCCCTCCTCTTTCTCTTTCCTGAGATCCAAGGTTTGGAAGAAGATCTCATAAAACTTATCTTTGGTAAGGTTTCAGAGACCCACATGCATTCCAGTGCTTCTGCATGACATTTCAGGACCCTGGTTTTGCATCTCTGCTTGCCCTTTTAGCCTCCCAGTTGTCTGTCACCAAATGTGTCCTTTAGCCATCCCACATCACTGCTCTTAAACAAAGAGCTAGACTCTGGACACTTTCTCCAGCCCCAGGCCCTTCATATACACTTTCTGCTGTCTTGTTCCAGGATGTGTTTTCAACTTGATAAGTTCTCTCATTCATGACCTAGGTCAAATATCCTCTTCTCCCTCATGGATGTGGCCTACCTGACTTCTACAACTCACTTGGGTCCTCTGTGGGCTGGTATTGTACCCATGACACAGATAAAGCTCTGATGTAACTAACCCAGGTTCCTTCAGAATACAGTTATGTCCCTTCATCTTGGTGTTCCTGGGATCCTAGAAATTAGACTTCCCATCAAGCTTTTAAAATTCCACGAGAGTACACAGTATTATTGATTCACTTTGTGCATGAAGAAAGCAAGGTTCAGAGACACAATGCAACTCTCCCGAAGTGACATGGCCTATGGATGCAGGAAAGGGATTTGAGCCAGGAAAAACTCACTGGCAAATCTTCCATTTTCTTCTAAGTACACAGCAAGGCAGGAAACTCCACATTTTACTTCATTTACTTGTGTGCATACATATGTATATGATGTGTGTATGTATATGCATCTGCATTCAGGTGTTTGGGGGTACAACATGCTATGGCACATGTGGAGATCAGAGAACAACTTCAGGTTGTTGATATTCAGCTTCTGCTACATTTGAAAAAGACTTCCTGTGATACTCATATCTGACTATGTTATATTAGTTGGTCCTAGAACTAATTCTAGGACCAACTCTGTCTGAATTTTAGGCTTTTAAACTTTCTTTAATAATCACTTCACTTACATATAACTATCATGAAAAGAAACTCCACATCTGATACCTACAATGCAGGTCTATGCTAAAATATATTAGTAATATAGACATGCACTATCCTGTGGGGCTTTAAGGTCCTGGGGTGACTTTTGGGGAGTCACACTTCATGCTTTTGAGGTTAGTATGTCACCCACTGAGTCTTCTCCACTGACTGGGAAGGTCTCTTCGTAGAAGAGAAAATTAAAGCTCTGAGGGGAGCATTCTCTTCCCAGGGTTCCCAGCCTAGTCCGCTGCAGGACCTAACTCAAATATTGAGCTTGATTCTGGACCCAGGCCTTTGTAAGCTGCTTTCTTACCAATGACCTCCTGCCTAACCTGTTCAGGGAGCTCAGCAGAGTAAGCGACATGATGCTGAAGAAGCCATGTGGCTCTCGGATCCCCTTTGAGACCCCTTCCCACAGAGGTGATGAGCAAATGACAAGGGACATTTCTGCTCCCAAGGGATTCCAGTCACGCGAACCCAACTAATTAAGGCTGGAACGATGTCATCTCCTGAAATAGCATTTTAATGACTGATGGCTCCAGTATAAATTGTTATCTCCTGATCCCTCGTTAGGGAGCTTAATTAGATCCATCATAAAACATATTGATCAATGACACTGAGCAGGTCCACAGGACATTCACTGTCCCCCGGAACATTGCTGTCGTCTCTGTGGCAGGGCTAGGTGGGATGGGTCCCTGTAGCGATCCGGGATTCCACTGTCTCTTTCTCGCTGCCTTCTAGCCTTTCATGCCAGCCTCAAGCCAGGCACTATACAGACCTCTCATGCCCTAGCTGCCTTTTCATTCACCAGGAGTTGAGATTTCCTTATTCTGCCAAAAGTAAAATGGATCTTGGAAGCCCAGCTGTCACTCCCGTGATGCAGCCCAGGCCAAAAGAGCTGTCTGCCAGATGATAGCTGGGGAAGTGACAAATGAAAGAACAAAGAGACAAGGTAGACAGGATTACTCTCCTAACCTATGCACAGTGCCATGGGGAGCCATGCAAACCCAACAGTGGAGCTTTGGATGTTTACAGATGAGGAGGCAGAGTTGCAGAAATACTACCCCAAGGAGCAACATTGTTAGCATCCCAGCTGGAACTACAGCATAGCTTTGAGGAGCCCCAATCTGGACAGATGTGGGTTCAAACCCCAAATATTCTATATGCTTTATATAATTTTAAGCCAATTACAGAGTTTTAGAAATCACACTGCATCTATAACACTGCTGGTAGCAATTAGGCCTTTCTCTTTGGGTTATTGTTGAGGTTTCAATGAAATGTCTTTAAGCTAAACACTTTTGGAATGTTCAAAATAGTTCAATAAATATCATTTTTTCATTGAACACCTCACTGTTTCCATTTAGAAGGAGACTGGGCCCTCTTCATAAAATGGGTAGGGATGATAACCCTATGCCATGAAATAATTTGTAGGCAGCCTAAAGTAGAAGGTGATGGTTCACATGGCATTTATTGATCACCTTCTGTATACCTGGGCGTTAGCCAGAAGGTAGCAGTGACCTCTGCGTGGATAAATCTTATTTAAACTTTTGATAATTATTGGAAGAATTATTAAAATAAGACATTGGCATAAAGTAGTAGTGAAGGTGAGGAGGTAGATCATGGTAAGGAATGGTCAGCGCCGCCGGACTCCCGCACCAACCTCAGGGAAAGAGGTTGTTCCTATGGTGGCCCCGTACAATGTCCTAGGCATTCCAGACAGGGTGGGACACTGTTGATGAGTGGTGTGGACCCCACAGGGCACATGACCATCTGTCATGCTCACACGTGGCTGTACTCTGTGTCTCTGTGTGTACCTCTCTCTGTCATAGAAGGCACTTCCCCAGAGGGGCTGAATCCTCACCTGTGTGCACTTGAGCACTTTTTCTCTTGCAGTAAATGTAGCTTAAAAGCTGGTGACAGGGGCTCTTCCTGAACACCGACCACATCACATCATTTTTTCTTTCAGGGAAAAATGCTAGAAATTAACCTGCAAGGGGCGAATCTCTCTTACTTCCTCTTTCTGCCTTCCCTTCCTCTGTATGTGTCTCCGTCTCTGCCGTTCTATTTATAGCTTAAGGCTTTCATGTTTTCACACTTAGCATATAAACGTCCTGTCTTACACGAGAGAGCATGCACGGAGTGGGTCTGTAATTAGATCAGCACTCTGTCCCAGTGGCCCACGCTCAGGGTGGACATTGTTCCCTACTTCACTCCTACCCGCAGGCATAACCAAGCCTCAGCACCCTGCCCCAAACCCCTTCTTCCATGTCCCTTTCAACTCCTAAGGACAATCCTCCAATATGACTGTCCCCTGATCCCCATCTGGTCCTCTTCTGCTGCATTGGAGGTGACTTCAGTGTGCTCTGCCATGGCTCAGAACAGCCCAGATCTCCACTCTGATCTCTCTGCAGAGTGGGAACCATTCCCGCTTGTTAAGGCCATCAGAATGACAGCCCACAGTGACAAAGCTCAGCCCCTCAAACACGCTAGGTCCCCAGTCCCTAAAAAATAAGAAGACACAATTATAAAGATTTAAATTAAATGGAAAAATACAGGAGCTAGGAAATCAGGCTTCATTTCCAAGCCTTCTCGATGCATGTTAGCGAATATTGTTGAGAACAATTAGGGCTGTATGAGTGAGGTTTTTTTTCTCACTTGCTTGTCAGGTCAGAAGACAATCTGTTTATTTTCCTGATACAATTTTATTCAATAAACTGAAAGGATGGGAGCCGGGAAAGGGGGTATGAACAGGATGTGTGCCATCAATTTGTCAAATAAATAATCGTGCTTGGAAACAACAGATTTTATTAATTAGACAGGATGGTGTATTATTACCATTAAAGTGTTATATTGCATTAATTTTTATATTTTACTCGGCTACTAATTACTGTAAAAGATTTCGGGAATGAAGCAAAATAAAATCATGCAGCATTATACATAATGTAAAGATAGCGTGAATTAATTTGCCCACTGAGCAAGAGAGAAAGATGCACTGGGGCTGTCTGTGTTTCCTTGGCTGGCCTGGCCCGGGAGCCCTGGCAGCAACAGCAGCCCTGTTATTGGAGGGCAGAGGGGTGGGAGGTGAAGGACACCTTGAAGCCCAGGGTTCAAAGTCAGGCACTGGACTACTCCCTCTGCACCCTTTAAAAAATATTCACCCAGAGATCTCCATGTTCAGCCTCCACTTGCCTTATGGCATCTGTAAGAGTTTGCCAGGAAATAAAAAAAAAAAGGAGAGAGACGGAGAAGAAAAGAAAGAAAGGGGCGCTCTTTCAATGTGGGAGGGGTGGAAAGGAAGATGGCAGGGTTTGTGCAGGTGTTAAATGGAAGAGTATTCAGAAGTCTAGACCCGGCCTGGGCAGGCTAATGCTCAGGTCCTGAGGGAATGGGAAGAGAATTTGCAGCTTCTTAGCCACTGCCCTGCTGGGACACACTGCTTCCAAAGCTGGCTGCTGTTAACGCCAAGACAGCAGCGCCAGGAGATCCTTGTTTTATGTGCAGACCAGAGATCTAGCTAAAACAGGTGTCTCCACCAGGGAACCCTATCAGGCGTTGCTACCATGGGGGGGAGGGGGAAGCACACCTCACCTCTGTAGAGCCAGATGTGAGCTATGTGGGTGCAGCCATGTCCCTCTGAATAGGAGTTTATTCTTTAGCTTAGAAAATAACAAGTAAATTTTTGTGCTCCTTCCGCGTTCCCCTCCCCCACCAAACAACAACAAAAACAGGTTGTCTGCCCAGGCAAGGGAATCCACGCCTGGCTCAAGGTCTGATGGGGGAGGCCGGACGGGTTGGGCCCTCCTTGGGAACTCCCCATGACTACAACGCTGCAGGGATGCCTGGAGCCAACGGAGCCCCCACCCAGCAAGGTCCTTGCTGACCTGGGCAGTGCGGCCCACGCCCCCCCCGGGGGGGGGGTGCGCTCCCAGGCGCAACTCAAGCCCAGCCACGTTTTTCTGCAGGCTAGGTCTCCACAGCCAGGGCCCAAGAGAACCCACATTTCTCACGACCTACTGCCACCTACTGTCCATAGATGAGAACTGCAAGCCTCTTGGAAGTGTCCTTGGGGAGACAGAGTAGGAACTCTGGGGTGCATCTGCTTGAAGCCTCAATTTCTAGAGAGTTCCTGGGTTACGTTGTGTGGGAACAATTCAACCAGACCTCTTGAACTCCTGCTGCTATATCTTATTTGGGGTGGCACCTGGGAGGTCTGAAAACGTTTCCCCTGGGATTAAAAGGCTCCTCAGAAAGGATCAGATGTAAAATTTACAATGAATGTTCTTATTTCTGATTTCCTGGATGCTAGACCTTAATCTGTGCTGGAGTCTGACCTCCTTGACCAGGGCATGCCTTCAGCCTTTTTCTCTTTTACTTGCCCTAATGTTACTTCATCTCAACAATTACATGTGTTATTTGGGCCCTAAGTAGTAATTTAAAGATGAGGCCTTATGTGTTCTTGTTCAAGTTCCCAAATAATTGATACAAAGATCTATTAAGTTTATTAACAAGCTTTAACCACTATGACTTAGCAGAAATATTCATCTATTCTAACCCTCTAAGCTATCTATTTCCCAGTCACAGGGCCCTTTACCTTCAATCTGAGTCTCACCATCTTGCTCTGGTCCAAGCGTTACCTATGTCTGTTCTCTCCTGTTGAACTGATGGTGAATCCCTTGGTGACTTGCTCATCAGGGACTCCTCCTGGACCTTCTGCCTCATGGTCTCTCTGCATGGTCTCTGTGCCTTCTTTCCTCGTGGCCCTTCTCTCTTTTCTCGTGGTCTTTCTCTTATTGGACCCAGATAAAACCTCATTTTGAAATGACTAATGCATCTGACCGCACTCTGGCTGGCCAGGAGTTATTTAACCCTTTTTTAAAATACTCAATGTTATTCGTCTTTAAATCCAAAACGATCATGCTTTCCATATAGTTGGTCATGGTATGAAATGAATGACTATGTATGAAGGACCTGGAACAAGCCTGGCGTTCAGTAGGTGCTTTGTAAGTGCATAGTAAGGGGATTATACAAGCCTCAGATTATCTGCACACTATCACAAGATTTCCATTTATCCTTTAGCTCCCTAAGTGCTAAAATAATTTCTGAATCAGTCACGAATCCACAGCTATTTCCTTACACAGGAGGAAGTAGTGCCATCTATCTACCATCTATCTATCATCTATCTATCTATCTATCTATCTATCTATCTATCTATCTATCTATCCATCCATCCATCTATCTATCCAATAAATATGCTGTACACAATGCTCTGGGGTTACAAGGGTGGAACTGAAGATCGAGACCTTTCATTTACAGAGTTTATAGGGTTTGGTAAGGAAAGAACAAATAAATCAGGCATGGGGCCACATTCCTAGAATTTCTGCACTTGGGAGGCAGAGGCAGGAAAATTGCAGGAAGTTGGGGCCAGCTTGGATTACATTTGGAATTCAAGGCCATGTAGTGAGTGAGATTCTGTTTCCAAAACAACCCAAACAAATAGGTGTTCAGATGAAGTGAATGTTAAAGCAAGACTATCCAACTATCTGAAAGAAGTGTGGAGTGGGGGGTGTGTCTTCAGATAGGGGCAGCAGAGGGCTCTGGATGAGAGGTGCCGGTGTAGTGGGTGGTCCAATGCAAACTTGAAGGATGAGAGAAGGTAAATGGTGGTTTCCTGGGGTATAGGGAGGAGACTGGCTATGAAGGGGAACAGGAATGATCTCAATCTTGAGGGGGTGGAGTGTATGCACATACAAGTCAAAGCTTTGTGATCTGCATTCTCAGAAGGAGTGGATCGTATTGCATGCAAAGTACAGCTCAGTAGACTTGATTATAAAAACAAGAGATGAAAGGAAAACAAAGGGGACCAGGCAGTGATGTGGTCTGTTAATACCAGCAGTCTGAAGGCCAAGAGAATCTGGAGTTTATGGCCAAGCTGGGATACATGGCAAGACCTTGTCTCAAAGACTAGCAGTTGCTGGAGGAGAGAGAGACCTTGACTTCCCGTGATGTCACTGGTAAGTGACCAAGCTCCTATAAAATAGCTGCTCAAATCCATGCTCCTATAAGCGACCCTAATTAAACTCATTAGTTTACACACACACACACACACACACACACACACACACACACACACACACACACAGAGGGATGAAGATAGGTAGGAGTTAGCTGGGAAGTGAGATAGAAATTTGGGGACAAGATAAGATATTCATGTATAAAAATGTTATAATGAAGCTCATTGTGCTATATTTAATTCTTTAAAAAGAAGCCTAACCAATAGAATAACTAAATAAATAAACAAAGAAGTGGAAAAGACTAAAATGAGACAAGACAAGACATGGGAAGAAGAAGAGACAAGAAAAAAGAAAAGAAAGAGAAAGGGAGATAGTGAAGAAGGCAATGAAGAGGGTCCCAGATTCTGGCCAGAGCTGATGTACAGCCCAGGAAACAGGGAAGATCTTGTCCCACCTGGAGAACCTTGGAATGCGCAAGTGGACCAAGCCTAGTGAGGAAAGGACATCACCAAGAGATGAGGTATGGGTGTGGCCTTCGAAGTTTACTACAAGGACCTTTGGAGCAGCCATATGACCATCCTCATCTTGGACAAACCATTATCCTGTTTTGAAAATGTTCATAGTCCTTAAATGCAGTGTTCACAATGAGCAGGGAGCCATCGGAGAAGGCTGCAGTGAGGATGCCTGTGAAGGTGCCTGAGGGGTACCATGGATGCTCATGGATAATGGACAATCCATAAATTCTGAGGGTCCCATTCCTTCCCGACACCACCCATCAGCTTGGAGCAGAGATGTCAGACTTTGGATGGCAGGAGATGAATGGAGAGAAGGAGAAGCAAGGACACCCCCTTCACATTGCTCAGTTCTGTATTCCAGTGTTATAGGTTATTTTTTTTTTTTGTCTCATAGAACGAACACCTCACAGTTTGTAGTTACATGTTTATGTTCTACATGCATCTGTGCAGTGTCTAACTTTCTGAGGACTGCATGTTCTGTGTGAACCAGGATGGATTCTGCTCCTTAAACCTCTATATCCACAGACCTGGAACTTAGGAGACACTCTATATTAACTGAATTAATGACTGGAAGAAGAATGAATGATACAATCCACTTTTCTTAAACTTGTATCCATTCCCTTCAATTATCAACCATGAGTTCATATTAGCCATCTTCTCTTGGGCCTCTCCAACTCCTCATCCTAAGATCAGCCTCCCCCCAATCATTCTTTTGGTTTGGATGCCCCCCATAAACATCTGCATGAAATTAAGCATCATTGGACTTGTACTGTTTGATAGGAGTTATAAAGGACTGTCAGGTCAATGCCATCTGCCAAGTGGGGCCAGGAAGAACTATCGCTCCCACCCACCAGATGAGGAGCCAGGCAGCTGAAGAAGTGAGCTGACCCATCTTTGTCACAGCTTTGGTATGGAAGTGATTTAGTTCAGGGCCTCTTGTGGGTCTAATCACATGACTAGACACAACAGCTGCTCTGCTTGGTGGGTATTTGCTACTTCCTACCTGGCACACTGAAGGTCCTAAAGCCACGAGGGGAGGGGCGGGTATTTTTCAGAGAGCAGCTTGGGGAGGAAGATAGAGGCTCTCTGTGACATGACTGTCCCTAGAGGCATCTACACCACTTCTGCTTCTGGCAAGCCATAAGGCAAATGGAGAATGTCACAGACATTCAAAGGCCTTCCAGGTTGGTCCTCTGGGTAGTGATCTGCCAGGGCTTGCTGCTGACCTTGCCACTGCCCAGAACTCTGACATAAGGTCTCTCTCTCTCTCTCTCTCTCTCTCTCTCAGACACACACACACACACACACACACACTATAGTAATTCTTTCTGTCCCTTCCAGCCATTCTCTATCTCTCCTTTCTTTTTCTCTTTCTTTCTTTACAATTTCTTTTTTCCTTTTCTGTTCCTTTTTCATTTGTTTCTTTCTCTCTGTCGCACTTATTCCTCCTAAATTCCCTACTTCCCTGAATGTGACATACTTCACTACTATCCCAGCAAATGTCAACAGATATAATAAACAGATAAATAAAAGACATGGAATGAAGAGAGATGATGTCTGAAGGGAAAACTGAGAGAGTAAGATTAGAAAGAAAACTGAATCTTATACTTTTAATGTTTTGTAGGTTTTGTTTTTTGTTTTTTTGTTGTTGTATTTTTTTGCCCTATTTACAAGCTATCCTATAACAAACAGCTCAACACATCTACTCTCCTGCTGTGTTACCTTGTATAAGCTGAACCCCTCTGGGCCTCCGTTTCTGCATCTGTGAGAGAGTGACATTCAACTCCATCATCCCGTGCTTTATCTCAGATCCTGTGAGATCACACACAGTTCTGTCAAATGTGATGCTATGCAGGCTACCTGTGATATCTGAATGAGACGGTGTGTGTGTGTGTGTGTGTGTGTGTGTGTGTGTGTAGGGAGGACTCTTGTCCAATTCCAGATAGAGCCTATTTCACTGTGGCACATGGTGACGCTTTTGCTATGAGACTACAGATGAAGGGGAATCAAGTCCCTGACCCTCCCTTTCCTTATCTGGGTAGTGTAGCTGAGGTGATGTATGTAAGGTGTTTAGTTTGGTGACTGACAGATAGTAAATATTCATGAAAAAATACTTGAGAAGCCCCCACTGTAAGCTGAAGGATAAGTTTCCTATTAAGTGGCAGGCTAGCTGTATGTCTTTTCCATGAAGGAAAAACTGAGGTTGTTTTTGGTGGGTTTTATGGGGGTGTTAGAACATGGCCAGGAGATAGCACTGAGAAGATGATCCAGGAAGAATCTTAGCCAGGCCAGGAGTGCTGGACCAGGAGGTGTCTTCTTGGAGCTGACCTCGGGCTTGTTCTGGCCAACTTACCCACTGCTACAGAAAGAGGGAGTGGCCTCTGCAGAGGCAGAGCAGAAACAAGGTTTCCTGAGTAACTGACCTATCAAGGGACAGAGGAGAAAGGTAGATGGTGGCCATGAAGTGAACCTGAGAGAGCTGGCCAGTCAAATGCTGATTCAAAATAGCTCTCACCTCAAAAGGAATAAGAACATGTTTATTCTGAGCCAAATATGACAGACTATAGGCTAGGAACATGGATTCAAGTTGCCCTGAAAGACATGTTCTGACTCGGTAGCAGTTACATAGAGTTTTATAGTCATTATCAAGTCTTTATTTTATTATCAAGGAAAGTCATTGGCCAAAGTCTTTTAGAAATACTCATTGGGCAGCAGGTAGGCAGCTATGGAAAAGTGGGAAGTCTCTGCGGCAGGCTTCAGGTGCTATCTAGTGTATTCTTAACCTTTGGGTTGGTGGGAGCTAGCCATCTCCTGAGAATACATTACAAGGCTTTATCTGTTAGTCAAAAGAAAGATGGGTATATACAGAGGTAGACATTACATGGCTACTAAGGGGACTAAAGATAGCCCATGAGAACTCACAACATTCCAGCTCCCTGAATCCATAAAGATTATTTTATTCATTCATTTTTATGGAATCTTCAACATAGATGTGACTCTCTGCTCCTGTGAACATCAGTTTACATCAAATTCTCTGGACTTGGCCTCATTAGGGATGGATGGTAGACGTCAGAGTGTTTTAGACAGGCGATTAATATAATTGGGTATTTTTTCTGTTTTTATTTTGTGTTACTGCATGTGTGTGCATTCCTTCACACCTCCTTCATTATTAGTTCTGTGAACTATCCCCTTACTAGATGCAAAGGTATCTTTTTGAAAAGTATAGCTGGCTGTCTGTGGATTCTTTTAATCACTGTGTATTGGGTTGTATGCTTAGCATTCTGTTTTATTTAATACTTGCTGCTGTGTATTCTTAATCATTTGTAGTGTACAAATGGATGGGTTTCATCATCATATTGGCGTGATGTAATCACTGTGATCTCTGCACACCCATCCCATCTTGTTCCCTGCCGTGGTTTCCTTCCTCCTCCCTGACTCATCCCATTTCTGCTTTGATGTCATCCCACTGTGCCTGTTAAATCTTGATTTTACATGTGAGAGAAAATACGGTGTTTTGTCTTTCTTCCCCTGCCCACATTGCCATTTCTTACCCCTCCCTCTTACTGATCATTTTAACACCATTAGATCATCCTACCAATTCCTGGAAGGCATATAAAATGATATCCATAAAGGGAGGAGCAGGAAAACACAAAGATTGGCCAAGAAATCAGAGATAGAAGAAAGAAAGAAAGAAAGAAAGAAAGAAAGAAAGAAAGAAAGAAAGAAAGAAAGAAAGGAAGGAAGAAAGAGAGAAAGAAAGAAAGCCCGACAGTCTAGTGACCAGCTTGGTATCAAGCGGGCAACAGGGATGAATGATATTTCATGGATTCATAGAGGAATGCTGAGATAAGAGACAGTCACCAGCAGGGGGATATTGGAAAGCATGTATCAAGGGATTTGAGGGATGTGGGGCCAGTCTGCTGCCAGACAATTTCAGGTCCTTCCCTCCTGAAGTAGAAAACTCTTTCTTTGGCTTTGAGTAAGCATGGAGTCCTGAAGCCAAGCTCACACCTACCCTCACCCTAAGTTAGAGCAAGCTCTCTACAGCACAGCCCAAGGGACTCTGTGAAGCCTTACGGATGATTTCAGTAGATTTGTGCTGGGTGGAAGAGAAGTGAGTTTTATCTACATTTTGAAGTATATCATAATTCATGCATTGCAATGAAAAAATGAAATGAGCTTGAATTTCAGAATATTCGCCGGAAGCTTCTCCATTCCTAGAGACAAGTGACAAAGAGTGAGACTTCCCAGGATGTTCTGGGCCTCTAGGATTTAGAGACTGATAGGGAAGGCTGCAGTCGGTTCTCTTGGAATCTACTCATGCACGGCAGAGACTTCTTCCTTCATGATCCTCCTCATTGTCTCCCGCCCTGAGGCAACCTTGCTTCTCAGCCCTCATTGCCAGAAATGATGGCACTCATAGCACTTCACGAAGCCTGTGAGGGAGCTTTCTGGACTTTAGGAATCTTCACAACAGGACTGGCAAAGAAGCAGAGTCAGATCAGAGTCAGATCATTACGGTTCATCTCTGACAGAAGTTCAGAGTGGTTCACACGGCACAAAATTGTGGCGTTGAGAACAGAAATGAGCGTCTGATTTTGAGAGAGGGACAATTCCAACGGATAGTATTGATAGGTGGCCAATTTGCAGCTAATTAGCTTCCTTGATGACACACGCCCGCTGGGGTTGTTCTCTCATCTGCTCACACTAGTTAGTTTTTTCTTCGCAGAGAAAGTGTAAGCAACTTCCACCTCACAGGAAGGAAGCCCCTCTCATCATTCTCCTTCCCACACATTAATAGTCTCTCTTCTATGCCAAACACAGTGAGAAAAACGATTACAGGAGGTCCTGGGGCCGCGATATGAATAAAATAAACATACTCCCTTTCCTCTGGGATGTATTGGCCAATAGAATAATAATATTTCATGATGTATTTTTGAATTTTTGCTGTATCTTCAGTTCTGGGCTCTTCCATTTTAGCTAGAAGCTCCACACAGAATGACCAGGAACTTTTTAAAGCATGAGACGTCAGTGACTCTCACAAGTTCCTTCTTAGAGGTTGGCTGGGGTCTGAGCCAGCACTTTAGAACCTAGAAATATAAGAACAAGGTCCTTGAGGCCTCCACTAATGACTTGTGTGGCCTTAGGACACAGCTATTCACCTCTGAACTCGGTTTCCACATTTGTAAATCAGGAGTGATAAGGACCAGCTCCCAGTTGTTAGATGGCACTCTGTTCTGTGAACGAAGGCACAAGCACACACCCGACCCAGCACAAGGGCTCAGTGAGTAGTCTTGGGCAGAGAAAGAATTGGGAAGCAGCAGTCCATGCCCTCGGTCTTCTCCACCCTAATGTCGTGTACCACCCAAAGCAGGCTCACTCCCATGAACTGCCACAGAGCCCATCTCTGTGACCATGGCATTGCCCACAATCTCCTTATCAGTATGGAAAAAAAGCAAAGCCTCCGGGCACAGATGCCACCCATGGACTTCTGAATCCTGCCAAGCTCTGGTGCCCACTCCAGCAGCCAGGGGAGAGGGTGGGCAACTGTGGCATAAACACAGGATTCCTCTCACTTGGCTTAGCTGACTGTGTGTTTTGTTAAACAAGTTTAGGTTTGGAAAAGATTATTTTTGGTACACTGCTACATAATTAGATGAATTTTCATGAGTTTATTTTTGAAATAAACTTTGAAATTGTCCGTGTTTTACTGTTTTTTAATCATCTGCAGATACTGTTTTTTTTTCCTGAGACTTCACATGAAGAAAAAAAAACCTTGTTACATATCAGTTTAATTTAGATTCAAATAAAATAATTTTTTGAATTTGCAGCAACAACAAGTCTGTGAAAGTGGTTGTAACTGGTGTTGAGTTGTTTGAGGATCAAGATAATTACAGTATAAAAGATAAGAGAGAATATAATATCCTGGCATGCAGCGCCTATTCAGCTAATCCCCAGCCCATGACAGATGTTCAAACACAGTATTTTTAAAAACTGACTTATAAAAAAAAAACAGGGCGGTTCACTTAATAGATATAAACATGATAAGGAATTCGAAGTCTGACATCCATGATGCAGGTCCACACTGAGAAACTCAAAAGACAACGTAAAAGCTCATACTCATTAATGGATGCCCAAGGCAGGACTGAGATGGCAAACATGCCAGGTCTTAATGCCCAGAGTGTGGGTACCAGACCCTGAGGAAGAGAGCCCCAGGGCAAACTTCTCTGGTGCTGGCTGACTGTATGCCATAGCTTCTGGCAACTGCTGGAAGCTGAGGCTGCCAAAAGCCAGAGTGGAAATGGAGTTTGGCTGGCTTTTGACAGCGGTAACTTAGTAATATTAGGTGGCCCCGGTAGGTAGAGGGGCTGTGAGCAGCACGCCATCTGGTTCAGTGATCACTTTTGTTGCTGGCCCCCATCTCTCCTGCACTTCTTTGCCTCAAACACTTTTGTTGCTTGAGTATCACTGGGTTTCAAGGCCATGTACCAACCTTCAAGGTTCAGTGCTGAGGAGATTGTGAACGTCACAGCCAGTCACGTCTGGGACCATAACACAACTAAGCTTGGTTTATATGTCATACACTGGTCCAAAGTCCCATAGTAACTTTAAGAGATGTGTGCCTTATTATGCCCATTTTACAGAAGAGGGATGATGTCCAAGCATCACAGTGTTAGATGAGTTTCATCCTCTCTGCATCTGACTGGAGTTGGGGCTGGTGTGTTAAAGAGGGATCAGGAAAGGTTTTGTGGGAAAGGCCTGTGGTGGTTGTGTCTCCCTTGATAGCAGAATGAAGTGTGTTGTTTCAGAAGGTCCTTTGAGGCAGACAGAACCACACAGGAAGAAGAACAAAGGGGCATTCTGTTAAATCAAGGCACCATGATACACTAAGGATAGTATGCAAATCTCTTGGTCTCCTTGTTTAAATTAAATAATGTCTGGCAGATTCTCACCCCTCTGGGACACACAGGCCGGACTCTGACATGGATGCTTTGTGTTCTTTGTCAGAACCTCTATCTGGGGCCTAGGAAAGTGCTCCAGACCATGTGCTAGATGCCTGCCCCTGAGAGGTGGGGCTGAGTGCAGAGAGAGAGAGAGAGAGAGAGAGAGAGAGAGAGAGAGAGAGAGAGA
>NW_022196904.1:104091018-104107688 GCF_008632895.1 Mastomys coucha | reverse complement strand
GAGAGAGAGAGAGAGAGAGAGAGAGAGACAGAGAGCCTGGCAAAGTGGGCTCAGGCATAGGGAAGACAGATCTTGGTTTTGAAAGAAGCCTCTGAGCTTGGCACCCTCCATCTCAGTTTAGTTTTGTCTTAGGAATTGACTTAGTAGCATCTAACTTCAGAGCAATTATGGAAAAGGAGCTAGCTAAGACTACCCAGTACTTGGCTGTCAGCATGAAGCACCATGTCAGACACCCTTCAACCACACCCCGCAACTCCAGCTGAGCCAGAGCAAACCAGTGAAGCCCAGGGCTATCGCTGTTAAGTTGCTAAGGAATGGCACCACAGGCAAGCCTTTCCTAAATGAATCTTTGTGGGCTATTCTTCTAAGTAGCCTGTGGGCCCAGACATCCTTGGCCATTGGCTACAGTTAAAACATTTTTACTCCCCTTTGGTTCCTCTGTTAGCCAATTTCAGAGGCGCACTTTGACTAACATGGGTATTCTGAGGTCCAAAGCTCTTATCCAAGGTCACAGACTCAGTTCATCATTGCAGAAACCAAGACTTAAGCCTGGTCCACATCTGTATCTATTAACCACTGTCTAGACAGTCAGTGCTCTAACCCCCCCCCCCATATGGGTTATCTGACCTACTGACATTTGAGCATCATCTACTATGCACGCAATCACTTGTTCTGCCTTGCAAATATGCTACTCACACGGCCACATAGATCAGTGGTACTTAGTATATGGGTTGTGACCCCTTTGGGGGTTGCGTATCAGATGTCCTGTGCATCACATATTTACATTGTGATTCATAACAGTAGCAAAATTACAGTTATAAAATAGTAACAAAAATAATGTTCTGGTTGGGAGTCACCACAACATGAAGAACTATATTAAAGGGTCACAGCATTAGGAAGGTTGAGAACGACTGACATAGATAAAAACTAAAGATTGAAATAAACCTACTGGGTTTGGAGCTCAGGGTGGTTCCTGCTATGCTATGCTTCCCTTGTTATGGTCCAAGGATTAAAAGCTGTACTCTAAGGACTTGGAACTTAAGTTACCTACCCACCCCACCCCACCCCCCAAAAATAAAATAAAATAACCCACACCCCTCCTAAGATTTGGACAGACACTGGGGCCAATGCTTTGTTTTCTTTATCCAGGTTGTTGGAGCCATCAGAAGACATATAACTTTTCTTTCAACTTTATTGTTTTTAGTGGCCTGTGTATCTTCTATAGACCATAGTGCAGAGGTTGAAAGAGAACTGGGAGACTAGCCCTTGGTCTCAGAAACCAGTAAAAGTATGCCAGTACATCTCAAAGCGAATTCACCATCCTGAGATGCTAGTGTGAGTATCCCCATTCTACAGATCCAGGTAACACGTAGTAAGCTCCAACTGAGCTGGGCAGTGATGGCACACGCCTTTAATCCCAGCACTTGGGAGGCAGAGGTAGGTGGATTTCTGAGTTTGAGGCCAGCCTGGTCTACAGAGTAATTTCCAGGACAGCCAGGGCTATACAGAGAAACCCTGTCCCCCCAAAGAAAAGAAAGGAAGGAAGAAAGAAAAAAAAAGCTCCAACAGAGAGCACCCTAGCTACACCATAGATTCCCATAACTGCTACTTTCCCAAGGCTGAAAAAGTCACTGACTTGAGCTCAGTAACTACTTTTCCTCCAATGTTATTAGCTTTCTTCATTTGCTTAACAAACTTCTTGTCTGAAGAAGTAACAACCTCATTAAGAGAAAACTCTAAGGACATCCAAAACTGCCTTATTGATTGAACTTCTGGCAATAATGAATAAGCAATTGTGACTCTTCTTTGCAGTCGCTGGGATCCTGGGATATAGACAGGTAGCGTGTCTGGGGCACAGAGCCCAGCAGGAGTAGGGTGAGAGCACCTTCAGTATCTGCAGTGTATGACCCCACCCTCAGAGTGTCTTCATTTTCTTGCTGCCCTTCAAGTTCTGTTGGTTTTGTTCAGATGTTTTTAATGAGTTTGTCCTGCAGCAGCCAGGGGATGGTTAACAAGCCTTCTGGGCCCTTGAAAACCCATTAGGATGTTATTTCTTACAAAATGAAAAACTAACCTCGTGCCAGATGCAAATAGAGCTCAAGCCATCCGAAAAAAAAAAAAAAAGTTTGATTCTGAAGGAAAATTCCACTGAGACATGAAAGTTCTCCAGCTTGGGAAAATGGTCTTTGATGTTGCGTCCTATGCACAGTCTAATATGAGTTTTAAGAGCATGGGTGTTGCAGAAGTTGGATGCAGGTCAAATTACTCTGTGACTCACTCACTGATCTAGTGGGAGGGGCCTCACTGCACTGCTCCAAGGACCTCAAGTGAAATGCTGGGGAGTGAGCATGAATGCTACCTTACAGAATACTGAAGGCTTGTAGAGGTTTGGAAAAGAAATGTACCGCCTTGGCTCAAGGATTTGAAGACAGTTGGTAGTGCTGTTTGGGGACATGGAACAACCTTGAAGGAGGAAATATATCACTGGAGAAGGACTCTGAGAGTTTATAGCCTCATTTCACTTCCAGTTCTCTCTCTCTCTCTCTCTCTCTCTCTCTCTCTCTCTCTCTCTGTGTGTGTGTGTGTGTGTGTGTGTGTGTGTGTGTGTGTGTATTATGCTACTGTTAAAAATCTCTTGCCAGGCGGTGGTGGCTCACACCTTTAATCCCAGCACCTGGGAGGCAGAGGCAGGTGGATTTCTGAGTTCGAGGCCAGCCTGGTCTACTTAGTGAGTTCCAGGACAGCCAAGGGTACACAGAACCCTGTCTCGCAAGAACCAAAATATATACATACATACATACATACATACATACATACATATATATATATATATATATATATATATATATATATATATAATCTCTTGGCTCTTGTTGCCATGCTGTCTAGCTTACCGTTCTGGAATTATAAGCCAAAATAAACTCTTTCACAAAGTTGCTTGGGTCATTATGTTTTATCACAACAACAGAAAAGTAATTAGCACAAGGGTTAAATAAGAAGTTGTAGGGGCAACGGGATATGCTGCAATAATATGCTCAGTTACAATAATAACAGAAGAAATGTAATGCAGGTATATTTACTCTGTTTTGAAAGATATTTAAAAACTGGCATTGGTCACTGTCATCAAAGGGTCTGACATACCATTTAACTTTCTGCTGTACTGTCTCTAGTGCTTGCTGCCATTTGTAAAGTCATTCCTTGTGGTTTATGGTTTCTAATAGCTACCAGGTACCACCTCTCACTCAGTACATGTTCTAGACAAGAAGTAGAAGGTAATATAGAGGAAAGGAGGGCGTGTGTTCCTATCTCTCAGATGACTCAGGATCATGGAAACTCCCTAGCAATTCTAGTGTATTTAATTAGATCCTTTGAATCTCCTTAGTTGTAAAAGTGCCAAAACCAGGGAATGCTGACCTATGATTGGACAGCTAGAATAAACCTTGAGTTTTATCCATTAAAGAAGAAAACAATAGGATTGATATCTAGCAATCTTTGTTATAGCATTTAAAGTACTTTAAAGTGTTCCTATTAGATAACCTTAAATTTGGAGAGAGCCTCTGTAGGACCCAGTAGATGGGAGTACCATCCATCAGCAGAATGGATATCTTAAGGCACTAAAGATACTTAATTGACCTGTGCATCTTGCCCTCTTTGTGGTCATAGGATCTTGAGCTGGCTCACTCGCTATCTCCCTTCCTCCATTCCTTCTTCCCTCTTTCCATCCATTCATTCCATCCATCCATCCATCGATCGCTCCCTATCTCCCCTCCCTCTACTGGGGTTCAGACTGTTCAACTGACATGAAGAATAACCACCACCCTGCCCCAGGAAGTGGTCAGGAACCCCTCAGAAAATAAAGCCATTCTTTGCCTCTAGCCTGCTGCTCCCTACCCACAAAGTGCTAAAGTGAGCGAAGTCAACCCTGTAATCAAACAATACTGGATACTTTAATTATGGTTTTTTGCCATGCTCGGAATCACTGTTTTCATGTGCAGTGCTGTGAATTAATCTCTTAACAGTGGTGTTAATTCCTCAATGCATAAAAAGGTGTTTTAGCTATGGAGGCACTTCACAGAGCAGGGAGCAGAGTTCACATTCTATGATCTTTTATTCAATGCAGGTACTGTGCTGAGTGCTTTCTAAACCTTGTCTCAGTTTTTCTTTTCTCATGCTAATATTGCTTGGTAGATTTCAGTTCTATTTTATAAATGTAAAGACAAAGACACACTGGTCTGTTCATCAGCATAGTCTGCATAACCTCCAGAGGAGGATTTGAACCCATATCTGTTAGATTTCAAGGCTCAGGATGCAACCATCATGCCATGTTCCCTCACTGTCTTCCCTAGAGAAGGCATTATGCAAATGAGTGGACCATATAGGACAATGCTGCTATTACCATATAGGATGGCGATGTCACTTCTTTTTTACTAGCTACCTGATCTGCCACAAATAACAAAGTCAAAGCTCATCAGTGCATATGCATTCTGTATACTTCAACTTTCCTTGTGGGTTCCTTCATCTAAAGCTCATAAACTTTATAAGCTAATTTCTATATCTTTTTTCTAATCCACAAACATCTTTGATACTTGATGAAGTGGAGGCCAATGAGATGGTTTACTGGCTAATTCACAAACATGAGGACCAAGTTTGGGTTTCCAGAACCTACTTAAAAGACAAGTAGATATGACGGCCTGCCTGTAATACTGTACTCAGGAGTCTGAGGTAAGGAATACCTGGAACAAGCTGGTGATCGAGAACAGGCAAAGCAGCAAGCTCCAAGTTCATTGAGAGACCCTACCCCAAAATATATACAGTAGGGAGCTATCAAAGAGGATATCCAAACACACACACACACACACACACACACACACACATATATACAGTAGGGAGCTATCAAAGAGGGTAGCCAAACACACACACACACACACACACACACACACACACATAGTAGGGAGCTATCAAAGAGGATATCCATACACACACACACACACACACATATATACACAAATACACACATAGGTGAGGTTGCATCCATATATATGTGAACCCCTATGTATGTATGTATGTAGGTATGTATATATATACTTGCATGTATATATATACACACACATATACATATGTGTGTGTATGTGTATATATATATGTGTATATATATATATATGTGTGTGTGTGTATGGATTTATGTGCTTTCCTTTTTGATTTTTGGTCTTCAAAACTTACTCTGGAAATCTTTCTTACTCTTTCTATATTTTAAATGGGGGGGGGGGTCACATGGTAGTTCATGATAGCCTCAGACTTACTATGTAGCCTAGGATGGCCTTGCGATAAATCCTCATTCCTCAGTAGTACTGAGTACCAAATTCACTTGCTTAACACTGAAATGATTTATCCTCATTCATATGAGTGACAGATGCCCTAAACTGGCCATGGTTTGAAGCTGTACTTTGTGTTCAGTTGCATTCTGGTTGGACCAGTGGGCCACTAGGCTTATTCTTTCCATGATGGTCATAGACAGACAAATTATTCCCTGTACCATGTCCACTAATATCCCACTGGAAACCAATGTGCTGTGGGGGTTGTTTTTTGTCAATGTGACACAAGCCTATATACATCCAAGAAGAGACTTCAACTGACATGCCTTCATCAAATTGGTCTGATGGCAAGTCTGTGATGGGATTTTCTTGTTTTATGATTGATGTGGCAGAACCCAGCCCACTATGGGTAGTACCATATCTGAGCAGGTGGTCCTGGGTTCTATAAGAAAGCAAACTGAGCAATCCAGTGGGAACAATCCAGTAAGCAGCACTCCTTCATGGCAATGCTTGGTTCCTATCTCCAGGATCCTGCCTTGATTTCCTGATCTGACTTTCTTTGGTGATGGGATATGACCTGAGAGTAAATCCTTTCCTCCCTGAGTTTCTTTTGGTCATGGTGTTTTATCACCATGGAAACTCTAACTGAGACACAGGCCAAACCCATAATTCATATGTAAAGAAACATATTTAAGGTATTCTGGGAGGACAAGGGAATGAACATCACATCTCTAGGAGTTTTTAAAAAAATAGCTTTGGTGGCAGGAGGATAGGAGAGAGAAGGGAGTAAGGAGTAGGGGTAACCCACACTAAAAATATATGGAAACCCATTAAAAATCTTACTGTTTTATAAGCATATTTAAAACACAATTAAAAAGTGATTTGAATGAGGTACCATACATGGATGGACAATGCTCCTTCCAGAAGTTATGGAGTTTTACATGAAAATCTCAGTGCCCAGTGGGGATACTTCCTATTACCTGTTGGTTAGGGAGGCTTTAGAGTCCCACCCCTAACCATATCTTGACCGTCATTGCTCTCAGCTCCTCTCTGGCACTAGATGACACGACCCTGTTGCTGAAGATACTGTGTGCTTTGGTTGTAGGACACAGAGGGATCAATCTAGAAATGAAACAGAAACTTCTTTTTGCTCATTTGTTTTAATTGAGCTAGAAGACACTATGCAAACAGCTTGGGGGGAAACATCATCAACTCTCTTACATAGCAAGATGTGCCCACTGGTACAATGATGGTTTGACTCTTGTGGGGTTAACAAACTGCTTTCTGCTTAGGTTTAAGGCCTGCCACACAGAAGGGAATTCATACCCCGCACTATAAACCTCATCAAGAGCCAATGGTTGGGGGTAGGTAGTCATAAGCCCTGGATGAGGGACTACTAGGTGTTTTGTTAAATGAAAATGGTGTGAAACTGCCTTCTAAATTCTACTGTTGATAGACACAGATTGCTGCTGCTGTCAGCATCCATTGGCTTGGTTTTTAGTTGCCGTTTATTTGTTTGTTTTGTTTTTAGTGTGTTTGTTTTGATATGGAATCCAATGAATGCAGAGCCTCATAATTTTTTGATATGCCAACAACAAGTGACTGCCGAGTCACACAGAACATTTGTATCACCTTCTCCAAGGCTCAGAGAATATCATTGAAGAGGAAATGGAAAGAATATAAGAGCCAGAAGATGCCCAGGAGTGCCGGGACACTACCTCTAGGTTGTGGCATGGCTTTTGCATCCCATGAACCTATTGCGGTTGTAGTTATCTCACAAGATTGGACCTATCAACCTTTCATTGTGGTTGGGGGTCAGGGAGACACTCATGAGGCCCCACTCATCTCTGAAAGGCTATTTACCAATTAATGGTTGCTGAGAAGAAGAACTGTCATTTTCTTTAGTAGTGGTAACTTGTCCCTGCTCCAGTAAATAACTCCTGACCCAGGCTCACGTACATCACCTCAGAGCAATTCAGTCAGTCACACATACATGACAGGCATGAAGGTAGGGGAACAGACTTATCAGGCAGAAGAAAGCTTTCAATGAGAGAGAAGGATGTTCAAAGGGGAGTTGGTGGTGAGAACAAAATGTCTCATGCACACGCATGAACTTGTCAAAGAATGTTTTTAAAAATCCACAAAATAAGCCAGACAGTGGTAGTACACACCTTTAATCCCAGAACTTGGGAGGCAGAGGCAGGTGGATTTCTGAGTTTGAGGCCAGCCTGGTTTACAGAGTGAGTTCCAGGACAGCCAGAGCTATACAGAGAAACCCTGTCTCGAAAAGACCAAACAAAACAAACAAAGCAAAACAAAACAAAACAAAACAAGACAAAACAAAAAACAACAAAAACCCCACAAAATATCTCATTTTAGTTGTTTATTTTAAATATATCTTTATTTGTACTGATAGAGACACACACAGGTATGTACTTGTATATGTGTATTCAGTTATGTTTATATGTTTGTGTATGTATGTGTGTGTATTGAATACACAGACAGTTCCATGGCAAATCAATTCCCTGTATTAAGGATAAGTGATCTAATGCTTTTCATTCAGCTGTAGAAATGCCCAACAGCAACCCTTTGTAAACATGCTAGTATTACTGAAATAAGCGACTTGGAGGATTATTTCTAGTTTAGCAACAGCCTATAATTGGAATTGCAGATTTGTTGATAAAGGCACTGCCTTATTATTCTGTCTTCTGAGTTCCATTCAGCTCTTCTTTTCTAGACCCACACTTGTTTGCTTGATGGAGTACTGGTCAGAATCCCTTTAGTTGCAAGTGACAGAAGCCTAATCCTGCCCAGCCTGAGCAGAAGGGGGGATTTAAGAGGGGTGACACACACAGGCACCTGTGACTGACCACCACATCACCAGCCCTTTTCTGACATGTTCCTCTCAATACTCTCCTGCTCCAGTTAGCTTAGCTTCCCACTCTTTTCTTCTACACCTTCATCTTTGTGCTGTAGTTGGGGTAGTGATAAGGTGGGGGCTTATAAGCTAACATGGCTTCAGGTGCAATCAGACACTGAAGACCTCCATCCCAGCTCTGGAGAAAGCAAGCAACATTCTTCTTGCTAGAGCTTAAATATAAAAGCCCAGGGAGGGTTCATAGACTGTCCTGAGGTAGATGGTCTGTGTTCTTGGAGTGCCTGATTTTAGCTCAAGCTCTTGGGAGGCAGAGATAATAGATCCCTGTGAGCTCAAGGGTATGGTGAGGTTAAGGTTAGCCAGAACTAAATAGATCCTGTCTGAATACAATACAGTAAAATAAAAATAAAATTAATTTCTTTAAATTGTTTCTGCCTGGTATTATGGCCATAGCTCTATGCAATGGGCCTCATACCAACAAGTCAATACTCTAATACTGCCAATAAGTGAGTAACTGTCTAGGAAATAAAAGCAGCCCTGCTGAATGGGGGATAGGAAGATCCATCCCTGAGAATTTCATGGGAAAGGGAATTTTGGGAAAACAGAACAAGTGATGTAAAAGCTCAGATATGGAGATAATAAGGACCTGCTTCTGGACTAGCGAGAAGGCTAATATGTGGTGAATGAAGGGAAATGGAAATTTTCTAGGGTCATAGAGACAGGTGCAACCAGCTGCAATGCAGATCTGTAAACTAGGCTAAAGCATATGGATTTTATCTGATGGCCAGGTGACAGAATGTCAAAAGATATGAGGGATTAATGGGGTATAACTGATATATTCTTAATATTTATTCTAGCTGCCATGTGAAGGAATGATTTCAGGGCAGGGTGGAAACATGCATAGCTAAGTGGAAGGAAAATACAGTTTTCTAGCTAAACAATATGCTGGGTGGTTGGAGTAGGTCCATCTGCAGGAGAAATGAATGGACCCAGGCTAAACTTTTGCAAATTAATTGAAAGAACTATGGCAGGTTTGTCTTCACTTAGTCTTTTTCTATCCTAGTAGGTAAGGAGAGTGAGAGATGCATTTACTCCAGTAGATGCTCAAGACATGTTTGCAGATGGAGGAGTGAGATGACAGAGATGCGAACAATGAGATGACAAGTAGTAAGAGACATCAAAGTCAGTGACACAAAGCAACATGTGAGACCTTCAATGTGTTGAAGGTAAGCTGCCATCGCTGGAACACAGAACAATATCCTTTGTCTACTGAAACATTGGCACCAGTGGCATGCTCACACGGAATTGCCCACAGGTCAGCATATGTGCCAGTTTCAGTAGGGTTGGGTGCCAGCAACAGGTATGGAAGTAGGACTTAAGATGGTGGTAGGCATAGTAATGCCTTCCTTCCCCAAATATATCCACATCCTAAGCTCTAGTACCTGCAAACCTCTCTCATTCCATGATTAGAGGCTTTGGGTTGCAGGTGGAGGAGTTAGGGTTGCTCCCAAGCAGATCTGGATTATTTTTCTGGATTATCCACCTGAGCACCAAATAATCTTAAAGACCTTTCAGTGTAGAAGAGGAAATTCATTGAATGAAGAAGATACCACTGTTTAAAACAGAGGAGATGCACAAGAGACTGGACCTGAAGCCTCCTACTTTGGGTTTGGATAAGAATTTTTATGAGCTTAGGGATGTTGGAGCAGAACAAAAGCAGAGACATTATTGTCTATGGTCACTATAAAAAGAACCCATCCTGCCAGCACCACCACCTCTCCTATGAAGATCCAGTCATACTTGAGATTTACCAAACTTTGAAAGAATGCATCTGTGTTGTATCCTGAATCATTTTTCTCATTGCTGTGACCATACACCTGACCAAAAAAAAAAAAAAAATCTACTTAATAAAGGAGGAGTTTATTTTGGCTCACAGATTGAAAGTGTAGCCCATCATGGAAGGGGAAGCATGGTGGTGAACATGGGGCTGCTTCTCACATCTGAGCAGATTAGGAAGAGGGGCTATAGACTTCAAGGCCCTTCCAAGTGATCTCCATACTGTTGTTGCTAAGCTCTGCCTCCTGAAGGCTTTACGGCCTCCGGCCTCCCAAACAATGCCATCAGCTGAGGAGAGAAATGATTCAAATCCACCTGCTGGAAATGAATCCTCTAACAAAGGGACTCAGGTAAACTGGTGGCGATGAGCTGAGAGGCCTTAAGACAATTGTTTCCCTCACTCTAGGTCTAAACTCAGCAGCAACAACTGAAAGTTTCAAACTACAGAGAAAGAAAAAGAAATCATCTTGGAATCTGAAGCCAGATTCACAGTGGGTCTGAAATCAGCACTTACCAAAGTCCTAGGATAGAGCTGGATGCGTGCTTCTCTGGTTACTGGAGGCTGGGTACTGTGACTGACAAGTGGCTCACTGATGGAGATGATGGAGGAGGAGCAAAAGGAGGATGAAGAGGGAGGGAGGAAGAGAAGAAAGAGGAGGAGGAGGAAGAAGAGGAAGGGGCCATGGTGGTGGTGAAGAAGATAATGAATCCTGTTTCAGTTACTGCACCATCCCTCCTTTCTCAAGATTGGCAATCCTTCTCTAATCCCCCACCCCCACCCCAAAAAAGAGTTCTTCTCACTCTCTTCTTACCTATCTGCCTCAACCCAATCCCTTGCCTCTACTCAGTGACTCTAGTCAGGGCACAAAGCATGTTGCCCCACAAAGAGCTGAGTCCTGCTGAGGCTTTCCGAACCTCCTCACTTCTATGTTGGCTCACCACATCCCAGAGACTTGGCATGAGTGGGTCCATTCATAAAAGAGCTCTGGGCCTTCCATGAGCCATTTATTCTAAACAACTCAGAGCAGCCCTGAGGGCCCTGGTGGGATGTTTGCATGTCTAATTTTCTTGAACTATTGATAAGAGCCCACTCCAGCCAGCTAGTTGTCAGCCTTGACTCCAAGGGCCTGGAAAATGTACTATTTGCAATTACTTGAAAAGAAACTAATTAGCTTTAAGGAGGAAACCATAGGTAGAAATGACTGAAATCAGCTGTTCAACTGTGCTTGGCCAAAAGAATTCAAAGGAATAAGCGATTGCACCTCTCATTTGTTCCTTTTGATGCAACTATAGAAGGTGGTTGAACCATACAGAGCGGGTTTTCTGTGTTGTTCTCTCTGGAGGGAGGGGCCTCTAGCGAGAACAGTATCAGCAGTGCTGTTAGAAGCTGAGACTCATGATGACCTTGTAGATGACACTGGGGCTTGTTCAGAGGCAGCAATGGAAGGGCCTGGAAAGGGGACAATCAGTTGTAGACTTCACAGATGTGTGTGGTTCTTCAACATTTGTCATAGGCTTCTGTAGATGGCACATCTAGTGTGTGTTCATTAGCAGGGGCGATCCCAAAATCATTTCTCAGTGTGAACAGAGAACAATACATGGAGATTTCTCAGAGCCTAGAACACGCCCATTATGTAGCAGGATGACAGGGGTGATGAAGTAAGGAGTCTGAGACCTGGCCACAGGGGAGATGCCACTTTGTGTATGAGAGACTGAGGGCTGAGTCACACACCATTGCAACAGTTCAGAGAAGTGACAAAGGACACAGATGTAAGATAGAGAAAAGATTCCTCTGGGTATGAGCCCTAAGCTCCCAATATTACTATCCCGGGAGAAATACAACTATTAATAGAATTACATTAGACCCGAGTTATTCTTGCTCTGGTGTGTGTGTGTGTGTGTGTGTGTGTGTGTACACATTTACCCATGCATGTCCATTCAGAGGCCAGAGATGGGGTCTCTCACTGCGCCTGGAGCTTCTAACCTTCCACATGGTCTTGTTGGGCAGCAATTCCCAAGGATCCTCCTGTTTCCACCCATGCACAGTGCTGGGGTGCACATGAATATGGTCAGGTTTTTATATGGGTACTGGAGTCTGAACTCAGGTCCTCACACGACAAGGGTTCTTATCTACTGTCGCATATCCTCCATCATTCACTCCCCTTTACTCTTGAGCAAGCTAACATTTCAAGACTGGTCCTGGGTCCCATAGCCCATCAATGACTTCTCTGAGCCTGAGAGAAGAGGTCAAGTAAACCCTCTGGGGAGGAGTTTCTAGGAAATAAGTAGTGATATTGGAAACAAGAAATTGTAAACAGAGGCAGCAAGATGCTTACCTTGGTACAAGGGGCTCAGCCTTGCTGGCAACTCTAGATTTGGAGCACAATACAAGTTAGTTATTACTTGGCCCTAGAGGCAAGACTGCTAGGGGTAATTATGAATAGATTCCATGTCTGTCACTAGTTGATGCTGCTTTGTGGATAAGAACTTCCATTGACTTGTGTGCTTAGACTAGTAGGCTCCACAAAGGCTTGCTGCAAGCAGACCTCAGTACTAGAGGTGACAAGCATGGGAGGTACACCCAACCTGCACAGCCCAGCCCCCCTTTCACTTTCATTCACTTTCAATGCAGACACTTTCCCCCTTTCATTGAGCCCTGCTTCACAGGATGATTTAGATGGCCGCTCCAATAAGGGAAGGGCAGAGTTCCAAACACTAACACATAGGCCTCTTGCACTTCTGATTTCCCTCCTCCCTTTCCTCTGACAGTGCACCTGCAGCTGTCCTTGTCAGGGCCCAGCTTCTACACTGGGAGAGACAGCACCATGCAGGAGGATGCAGGCCCTGAACAGACAGGCCTATGCTCAGCAGAACCTATGGCATCTCTCCAATAAGGTCCCAGGCTACCACCTCAGCTCTGCAACCCAAACAAATGTTTCTGAAACCTGTCCCTCACCTACTAAGTCAGTGTCCATGGTCCGGACATAGCTATCTGAATGCTAGTCCTTGTCTCTGGCTAGCTCTCCTGCACAGTAAAGCTTTCAGTCTCCAGGCCCAAACAAAGACAAGTAATGTATATTTGTGTGCGTGCGTGCTTGCGTGTGTGTTTGCATGTGTGTGTGTGTGTACATGTATGTGTGTGTGTGTGTGTGTGTGTGTTTCCTCACAGGGTCTCTGCACTGGCTAGCCTGGTTCAAATCCCAGCTCTGCCACCCTTAGCTAAATGATCTCGAATGAGGTACTGAACTTCTGTTTCCTCTTGGAACAAGGGAGATAATAATAGCATGTGTTTTGTCAGCACTGTTACAAAGATTAGACAAGTTAATCCATATAAAGCCCCGAGAACAGTGCTAGGCACGTAGCAAACACTTGAAAATGTTAGTTAGCGCTATCACCGACTCTGAGCATCATGCCAAGGGTCTTACCTAGGCTGAGATATTAATCCTCTGAACAACTGCACATGGAAGGTATTATTAAGGATTTGGTACAAATAATTTATCTCAGCTCAGAGGTTGAACCTCAGCCTGGGTTTTATTTAGGAAGGATTCCATCTCTGTTTTGGGACATCTGGCTTTGGAATTTGACTGCCTTAGTAGGATCCTTCCCTGTATCCATCCTGTTTTGTGCCCAGCCCCTCCTGTGCATGGGAGGAGGGGGCCAGCATGTTGGTAGCCTTGACCTGGTGCCTGCCTCTGCCTTGGCCGGACTAGAGTGGCTCTCTGGGATCTGGTTAGCAGCTAATGATCAGTGGGCTCTGGCTGTAATGATCGGATTAGCTGCGCCTTAATCACTGTCTATTGTTTCAGCAGCGAGAGAATTTCACAGCTCATTGACTGCTCTGACTCCTAATCTACACGGAGGAAACAATGTCGCAGCTCATCAAAGGCAATCAGCTGCTAATTGAAAGGAAATGGAATTTTACAATTACAGGCCACCTTTCAGTGCTCAGGATTTCTAAGCACTTCTCTCCACCCTCCTCTGCCAGCTCAGCACTGGCAGTAGCAATGACATCTCTGCTAGAGACTTCCCTGAGAGCTGCATTTAGAAGCCTGGTTCCATAGGCCAGCAAAGAGAAGCCGGCATCTTAGCCATCTGTCCTTCAAAGCTGGGTGTAAGGAAAAATGCAAGGGGTTGAACATCAGGAGAGCGAAGGACGGTCGTGTTTCCCCTACCCAACCCCTGCCATCTAGAGCATATCCCCCCTTCTTCTCTGGGCCTCTCTCTCCTCTCTGAAATGGAGACATTGACTCTGATGACCTCCAAGGCTCCTCTCTGCTCTTCTCTGTTTGCTGTCTTCACTGTTTCTCCCAGAGAGTAGAAGACAGCTAACTGGATTCCTCTCCCTTGCCCAAATATCTGCTTTCTCAAGTGCTTCCAATGTGACTGTCTTAGATCTCCCAAAGGACTAGTTCTAATGAGACTTTAATGGGGTGGAAAGCAAATCTGGGAGCTAGCCCACTCAGCCCTCTGATCAGACATCTCTCTCCCCTTTCTGGATCCATTCACTCTCTTGGATGAATATCAATCACAATTAATTCTAAAGACAGCCCCGTGAATTGTTCTGGGTTCTGTCTTTTTCCCAGGGAGATTTTGTGGAGACAAGATTGGGAGGGCTGCTGGCCAGGAGGGCTTTGCTGCCTTGACCCTGTCTTCCAGCCCCGTTTCCAGCCGCCTTTCCTCTGAGAACAAGACAAACCCATGTCTGCTATGAGCTCTGGTCTGTATCATCCTTCAATAGCACAGTCGAGGCTCCATAACCCTGCAGTGTCATTCTCTCAGGATTCCCATGATCCCTGGGCTTGTTAGACATGCTTATCAGGCCAACACTGAAGCCTTTCCACCTTTTTTTTTTTTTTTTTCAAGCAGACATGTTGTGGAGTATCTCAAAAAAAACAAAAGCACAAACGCATGATCAAAAATAGTTTCTGTTTGGCCAAGTTCCAATTTCAGTCCCATTTCCTTGCTTTAGAGGGACACTGCAACAGGATCCTAGTGTGACCTATGGCCTAATGAGGCAAATAGAGTCAGCCAAGGGCTGGCTGAATCTCCTCACCAGCCCACAATATGCTGGGAAGAGGTTGGGTCTGGGCCTCTCAAGGTCTTTCTAGGACCTAGGCTCAAGAAGAAGGTTGGAGGGGGAAAGACAAAGGCTAAGGTAAACTAGGACACGACAAGAGAGGAGAAAGTAGTGCTGGAGCTGGGCTGGACGCTCTAATATGAGCATGATTTAGAAGCCAGAAGGGAGTCTAGGTTGGATGTGCTAATAGACACACCAGGCCTATTCCCCCAGGAGAGGTCCATTAGCCAAAAGTTGGGTCTAGAGAGCCAATGTGGAGGGTAGAGTGAAAGACAGTGACAAGAGCAAGGCAGTCCTAAAGAATCACTCAGGATATGAGTGACATTTGCAGTATAGTGGTATTCAGTGATGATATCAGCTATTACCAAATGCCACTGTCCCAGGAGAAGAACGCTGGCTGCAAGGAATCCTGGGATAGATAAATCGGCCCATTGGAGATGGTCAGTGGGAGAAACTGGGGACTCAGGTCATCAGCCTTGGTGGCAGAGCGTTCTTACCTACAGAGCAATCTTGACCTGCCTCTTGCCTTGCCAACGCTCTCGATAGACGACAGCTTAAGTGTCATGGATACATTTTCCACATTCCTGCTTTTCAGATTTGGTGAGCTTTCATTCATTCAACAAACACTAGGGAGGCACCTACAGCATGCCAGTTGTATTTATGTAAATGAAGAAAACAAGGATGAATTTTTTTCCTGCCCATTTGGGGCTCAACCCAATCAATCATTTATTTAAATTAGCAAACATTTATTTTGTACTATGTATAACCACTTAACATTTTTCTGTTTTTTTTCTTAAGGGAGAAATATATTTTAATATGTGTAAAGTTGAACACTTCAATATAGAAATAAGTAAGTGCACAGTTATCAAAAGACCTGAACAGAGAAGTTCAAAGTTGTCCTTGTAACCAGAAAGTACCAGTGGAAACCAGAAAGGCCTATAGAATCCAAGAGGGTTCCAAAGATCAGCCCCAGGGGAGCAGAGCTGGCTCTGTCTGCTATCCAGCAGGCAGCAGTCATGCTCTCTGCTCTGCTCCTTGTGGACCGTCTGCCTGGCAGCGCTCCTTATTGTCTGAAGTCCTGAGCATGCCAAGGCGGCCTTTACTTTCTGCTTTTACTTTCGCTGTATTTCAAATTCAGAGTTCAGAAGTAAGAAGACAATTACCACGTTAGAGCCGGTCATCAGAGCACTCCTCAGAGGTGCTGTTTCAGGTCTGTGCCCTCCCTAGATGAACTCATATTTAGGAGTGACAGTTATGAAAGCAAAGCCTTATAGAAAGAAATACATGCCTGGCAGCCCAATTCATTGCCTCCTGTAACTCATTTATTTGTTCTTTAAATATTTATCGGTCACATATTTATGTAAAGCAGTAGCAAGGATACATACCAAGCTATCTACATAAGACATAGTCCCGTGGATTGCAAATTTCACACCATAATAAGGGAGGTAAACAGCTAATAAATATTTTTCATGAAGGATAATGGCGTGTAGGTGTCTTTCTGGTGTGCTGTGTGGATGAAGGAGAAGACATCAATTCTCTTTGAAGAGCGAGAGAGGACAACGTCATG